>NC_087203.1:115919879-115959879 GCF_015104395.2 Macrobrachium nipponense | reverse complement strand
AATAATAATATTCAGAGCAACTTGGACAAATGGTAAAAGTCTACGGGGACGTTTCTCCTAATTTCATTTCACCCCTTTATCCAAAAAGGGATACACTGAATAAAATGCCTTTAAAACCTCAGTGGAAATGACATTATTTTGATTAAATAAGTTTGTTTGATCATTTCATTCTAGTAATTCGAGAAGGTGTGTTGTCAGTGGTATGAGATAAAGGTGTGTAATACCCAGCAAAAAAACTGGCTTGCAGGAAAATTGAAATAATTTTTTTTTTGGTAGAGAACGGAATAAAGATATATTTGTATAAATACCTTTTGTGGGCAACCACGCATTCGCGCATATATACAGAACGCACTTATATTATACATACACTAATTTCATTCTAATAATTCGACGAGATGTCTTGTCAGTGGTATGAAATAAAGGTGTGTAATACCCTGCAAAAAAAACTGGCTTGTAGGAAAATTGAAATATATATATCTTTTTTTGTTAGAGAACGGAATAAAGATTTATTTATATAAATACCTTTAGTTGGCAACCACGCATTTGCGCATATATACAGAACGCGCTCATATTATACATACACATATATACAGATATTATATATATATATATTATATATATATATATATATATATATATATATATATATATATGTGCGTGTTCGTTGTATACATACACATATACAGATATATATGTTTGTGTGTGTGTATTGAGTACGGTGAAAACATCATAAAGTATCGGAATAAATCAGTATATATTGCGTCAAATTATCCAAAAATAATTCACGGTATTGTATAGCTAATGATTTAGAAACCGAGTACTTTTTAGCTGTGAGTAAAGTCCACACCAGTTGTGTACCTTTGACTGTGTCGAATCTTAAGCACTTTCTACTATGTGCTCTTTCACGTGTTTATATAAGTATTCGTTAAAGTGTCGGGTAGGTTTTTGTAACCCTTCAGTTTATGAATTCTAATGATTATTAAAATGTCTAGTAGCTTTTCGTAACCCTTCAGTTTATGAAGTCTAATCAATATTTAACTGTCGAGTAGGTTCATGCAACCCTTTAGTTTATAAAACCTAATAAATATTCATCAAAGTGTCGAGTAGGTTTCGTAACCCTTCAGTTTATGAAGTCTAATAAATATTTTAAGTGTCCAGCAGGTTCATGCAACCCTTCATTTGATAAAATCTAATAAATCTTCATCAAAGTGTCGAGTAGGTCTTTGTAACCCTTCAGTTCATGAAGTCAAATATATATTCACCCAAGTGTCGAGTAGGTGTGTCGACTAGATTCACGGAACCCTTCACTTTATGAATTCTAATAAGTATTCATCAAAGTGTCCAGTGGGTTTTTGTAACCCTTCAGTTTACGAATTCATAATAAGTATTCATCAGTGTCGAGCAAGTTTACGTAACCCACTAGATTGTAACGTCGAATTGTTCTCACTCTCAGAAAACCTAAACACTGAGTCGACTCTCAGATCGACGGTTCATTGGAGCTGTTTCCGGTAGCAATGACACCAAACGTGATAACCAAAATATTTTGTTATTCTCTCGTCGCTATCAAATTGGACGTGACTTGGTCGGAAGTCGGAGCTTTCGTTTTTATTTCTCTATTTTTTCGCTTTCTCGGGGAGTAACCCTACAGACTACTTTGTTGTTCTTCTTCTCTTGTTGGGGGGGGGGGGGGGGGTGTTAGTAAAGCCCTATGGAAAAGCGTAAAAAAAAGATGCGGGAATTTTATGATGGGATATTTATGATTTATTTACTAGAATAAAAATGTGGAAGATAAATTATGTGCTTGTCAAACAGTACAGAACAAATGTTTCTAATAAAATGTAGCATATTTATTTTATTATAATTAATTATTTTTCTTAGGGTGGTCGGTTGGTTCCGGAGGCAATTTTTAACATAATAGGTGAAGTGATCGCTGTGATTCTTTCTTTTTATGTGTTATGCATGTAATATTCTTTTCTCGGTGGTACCATTATTAAGTAATTTTAGCAATTTCTTTGCAATTCAAATTAATCCTCTAAATGAAGTCGGAATTACATAAGTTTTCATAAATTCATTAATAATTCTCTACAGTATCGTGACCATTATGCCATCACGAAGGAGCTGATTCCATACAGTATCATCATCATCTTCATCATTGCATCATTATTATCATTATTGATATAATAATTGATATATTTCATGATATAGTGATCACGTCCCCACCAACAAACTGGCCGTGTTCACACTAAGTATATATAATGTGTATAAAGGTTTAGCTGATTTTATCACGCTTACATCTGTTGATGTCAGTGTGTTCATAAGTGACAATACGAAGTGAGATTTATTAAAGGTATGATCATATGTGTTTCTCTCTCTCTCTCTCTCTCTCTCTCTCATGAATCCGAGATTGATGTCAGTGTAATCATAAATGAAAATACGAAGTGAGATTTATTAAAGCTATGATCATATGTTTCTCTCTCTCTCTCTCTCTCTCTCTCTCTCTCTCTCTCTCTCTCATGAATCCGAGACAATTCCGATAAAATGTATGCCTCTTGGTATGTAGGACTCTCTCTCTCTCTCTCTCTCTCTCTCTTTTAAAAAGCATGCCCCTTTACATGAAGTACTGCCTTGCATTATGAATGCATAATGCAATGTGTTTACTAGAGATCTCATTAATGTTGATAATGTTCATGCTGGTGACATATTAGCATTATATTATGGACTGAATGTTAATGTTAGGACAGCAGTTATTTCGCTATGTCATTCCTTCAAAAGTTAGCAGTTTATAGGCTACAAATCGATAAATATGTATTTATATAAAAAAAAAGTGAAGGAAAAATAGATATTTTTTATATATATTAAAAATTGAGGGAACATAATTCTCCTATGCTTTCATGTATTCAAGGCATATAGGAAAATTCGTCATTAACATTATATTGTGGACTTAATGTTGATGTTACGGCAGCAGTTATTTCCGTATGCTATTTCTTCAAAAGTTAGCAGTTTGTAGGTTACAAAAAGATAAATATTTATTTTATAGAAAAAGTGAGGCAACACAAGTCAACTATGTATTCATGTATTTAAGGCATATAAGAAAATCCATCGTACGGATCACATATACACTATTTTTCTTTTAACTTAAAGCTTAAACATTTCAATAAGGTACGCTCACTTCTAAATAACTAAGCGAAGAATTCTTTTTGTTACTTACTGCTGGAGTATTGCCGCTGGTTTGGGACACCTGGTGAAACATCTGTTGGTGGAAAACAGATGTTAGTGAATATGTAAAGTTATAGATGTTCAGTATTTTCTTCAAAGTTGTTTACTTAAAAAAAAAAAAAAAGGGACTGCGCATATATATGAGTTATGAATGTCACGCAAACTACACGGACCAGTTTTTTTTAAGTGGTCCGTCACAGCTATACATTTGATGGTCAAATTAATCCTTCCCTTAAGATACAGAAAAATTAAAATCATTTTATCACAGTTATATTACAGCAGCTCAAATCAATAATGGAAGTTAATGATATGCTTGTAAGGAGAGAGGTCATGCTTGCGTCTTAAAACTAATAATATCAGTGAGGCATTTAAGCATTTACAGCATTGCAGTGGCATATGAGGGTATCTTAGCACTTTTAGGAAATGGGTACAGGGCATGACGACAAAGTTATGGGCACCAGAGAAAGGAAAAATAAAATTGCAGGGGAAGCTATTGTAATGTCAGGATATGTCTAAGCAAACAGAAACCTATACAGGACCTGGGTACAGGGCATGACAAAGTTATGGGCACCATAGAAAGGAAAATGTAGGGCAAGCTATTGTAATGTCAAGATGTATAACTAATAATATGATAATGATAGATAGCTTAAATTGTGCATTGAATTAGAACCTTCTAAACGCCTGCCACTCATTTATTTAATGATAATGATAGTTGATGATGATTTTGGTTATGATAGCGAGGCTCTTGAATTGATTGAGTGACTCCATCGAGGATTGGTGGCCATGGTGTGCGGGCAGTTTGATTGTTTGGGCGTAAACGAATGTTTGTATATGTCTATTTGCAAACAAATGACCATCACGTGGCGCAAAAATAAAAATAAACAGAAATAAACAATTAATAACATTTAAGGATGTGTATAATAGATATAAATAAGAGTGAATATAAATACATTGAATTATGTAATAAGAACAAATAAAAACTATATATATATACATATACATATGTATGTTTGTATGTGTATATATGTATGTATGTATGTATGCAAGTGTGTGTATAGGAATTTGTGTACATGCTTTCTCCACGGAGATCTGAAGTTTCCACGTGATATCCACACTCTCTGACTAAGTAGTTTTTTAATTAACCGAAATCTCTGCTAGGATTACCTAATACGGTAAATGTGTAAATGAAACTTCACTTAATAACACTTATTTCTCCTTGGTTAGTTACTGGCATTTGGCTCCCTTCATAATTGATGTCAAGATTAACATCAGTCGTTACAAATTTTCAAATGAATGAAAATGTATAATCTTGGACCAGTACAAGATTTGCGAAATGCAGTATATTTGCCACATACATACTCTACCTACCTACCTGTCTATCTATCTTATATATCTTGCATATAAAAATTTGGATTTGTAGGGACAACGGGTTTTTAATAATTTTATGTAATTTTTTTTTTGGGGGGGGGCCGCGTTTAACTTTACAAAAACGAACCCCAAAAAATTCCCCGTGAAGTCTTTTAACGAAATTCGATCTAGGGATATCTTGCCTATGAAAATTTGGATTTATAGGCAAAACTAGTTTTTAATATTTTTAATTATAGAATTTTTTGTTTTTGTGGAGGGGGGTGGGGGTTGTGGGCGCGTTTCACTTTACAAAAACGTACCCCACAAAAAATTCCCCGTGAAGTCTCTTAACGAAAATCACCTTATCGAACTTTTTTTTTTTTCCCAAAAAAAATCTGTCTTGAGGGACCGAAAAAGTCACGAGTAGTTTCCGGAGACATAAATCCGGGAGAAACAATCACGGCGCCTTAATATTCTCCCACGTTCATAAAAAGCAACTTCCTTTTGTGTGTGAGTTTGTGTGTGTGTGTGTCTTACTTTTCGAAATAAAACTTTTTTTTTTTTTTTTAAAGCGGGTAGTATTTCTTGGAAGAGAGAGAGAGAGGATCCCATCCCTCTCCTTCCTTCTCTCCTTCCTTCCCTCCCCCTCGTCAGAAACTATAGGGGGTCTACTATCTACTCCGTCCCTCCCCTCCCTCCCTTGTCCCTTCTCCTCTCCATACTATATCCCTCCTTTCCATTCCCCCTCCTCACTTTTCCTCACCCCTCCTTTCCCCTTCCTATTCTCCCCTCCCCTCCCCTCCCTCCCATTTCCTAACCCTCCCCCTTCCACCACTCCTCCTCCCCCTTCGTATCTCCTCGTCTAACCCCTCCCTTCCACCGTTCTCCCCTCCCCCTTCCTATTTTCCCCTCCTCTCCCCTTCTCCCCCTTCCTATTCTCCCCTCCTCCTCTTCCACCGATCCCCTCCCCTTCCTATTCTCCCCTTCCACCGCTCCCCCTTCCACCGTTCTCCCTCCCCTTCCTATTCTCCCCTCCTCCCCTTCCACCGATCCCCTCCCCTTCCTATTCTCCCCTTCCACCGCTCCCGCTCCCCCCTCCCATAAAATTGACACCCACTAAGTGCTAGAAGTGGGGGGGAAGATTCTCTCTCTCTCCAGCAAACCATAAAAATTTTACTCGGCCGTGTCGCCGAAACTTGCGTCATATTACTCATAAAATCACGGTTTATTATTGTTTCGCTAAACTTTGGTCCGCTTTACGAGGTGCGTCCTAGACAAAAAGTGCATACGTTATGAAGTGAAAACTCTTTTAATTGATTCATTTGAAAGTATTGCGCCGTCTCCTCGGACGGGGCTGCTGCTGCTGCTACTACTGATTCTCTCTCTCTCTCTCTCTCTCTCTCTCTCTCTCTCTCTCTGTTTATCTATCTATCTATCTATCTTGATAACTATCTATGTCAGCTGCTGCTACTGATGCCTCTCTCTCTCTCTCTCTCTCTCTCTATGTCATTTAGGTATGTGTATATATGTATATATATATATATATATATATATATATATATATATATATATATACACACTTGATATGAGAATATTATTAGTAACTTATAACAAACATAGCCTTGATTAAACATATCCCTCCTTAGGCCATGAAATGTAAATCGCCGTATAACCCCCATTCTGTGCGTGTTTTTGTTTTAGAAAAATATCTCGAAGATAGAGCAAGGTGAATTCGATCAAAATTGACAGGAACATCAAGTAGGTCTCCATCTTCAGTTAATTCTAGGAAGAAAGCAGCTCAAATTTTCAGTTGTTTTCCTGGGTTAGACATCGTCACGTTGAAGCCAGTTTCTTCTCAAATGTGTCTTCTCGAGTAGGTACTTGAATGAATGCACCTATATTGACATCCATTAATCTTGGATCACGCCTTGATTGAAATATATCATGTAAACACACGAGCAAACACAAATAAACAAACGAGACTCGATGACTCAAAAATGCCGTAAAATATAACCCCTTTCCAACAGCATTCATGAATTTGTGAAGGTAATGGCGATATAAAAACAGATTTGATAAGTGCTTGATTGTAATTTGTTAACTAGTTTCTGGTCTGTTATTTTCTCTTCCGTCAAGCTATGTACTATCTGTGAATTGCTGGTGATCTAGGAATCGTTTTTTTATTGCCATGAAGTGATTCCCATCATCCAATTATGGAGTCTTTCGGTGATTATTTTCGTTGTATTCTTTCCCAAGGTTTCAGATATATTATTAGATTACAGTTATATATTCCATTCACTGTGCTTTGGAAAGGAGATGCTTATGTAATCAATATTTTTAAGTGTATAGTTCTAAGGGAAATAAAATATTTTCTTTGGTTCACATTGCTTTGAAGTCATCCCTTTAATTTTGGTAATAAACCGTATCGTCTTTTCTTACTAATTCTTCCGTATCACCTTCCTTGACTGTTTATTGAACTCACTTTCTCTTTACTCTTTATCTGACTTTATTAAACCCACTTTCTCTTTTACACTTTATCTACCTGTTTCTTAAACCCACTTTCTCTTTTGCACTTTATCTGCCAGTTTATTAAACTCACCTTCTCTTCTATACTTTATCTGACTTTATTAAACTCACTTTCTCTTTTATACTTCATCTGACTTTAATAAACTTACTTTCTCTTTTACACTTTATCTGCCTGTTTATTAAACTCACTTTCTCTTTTACACTTTAGCTTTTTGACCCTTTGGAAACCTCGTCTCCCCTTCGTTTCTTTCTTCTATCCTGGTACTCTCTCTCTCTCTCAGATTAAAAAAAAAGTAAGTCTTCCCTTACGAGTTAACAGTATTTTGTTTTCGCGATTAAAATATTCATGTCTGTGACTCCCCCAGCCAGAGGTAGGGGGATCGTTGGTAGGGGGGGGAGGGTGAGGGGCTGGCGGCTGGAAAGCCAAGGACCCTAACCTAAAACTGGACTCCAGCACTTGGGCGGTTTACGATCTGGAACGTGGGATGAGCTGCCGACTGGAAGTTCAAGAGAGAATGGAGAACAGCTCGCGACGACGAGAGAGACGGATGGCTAGAGAGGGGAAAAAGTGAGAAGAGAAGAGAGAGAGATGAGAGAGAGAGAGAGGAGAGAGATAGAGAGAGAGAGAAGAGAGAGAGGGGTGCTGTGGATGGTGGAAGGGGAAAAAGAGATTGGAAGTGAATTAAAACGTAAAGAAAATTTAGGCAGTTAGTAAGAAGTGAATTTGTAGATTTAAAGGTAATGATTGGGTGGTTTATATATGTATATATAATATATATATAAACATATATTATATATATATATATTATGTATTGGGTGGTTTGGGGGTATATATATATATATATATATATATATATATATATATATATATATATATACAAAAATATATATAAAATACTGGTAAAACTATTATATATATATATATATATATATATATATATATAATATATTATATTTATATATATATATATATGTATATATTATATATTTATATATATATATATATATATATATTATATAATTATATATATATATATATTTATATATATATATATATATATATATATATATATATATATCACAGATACAAAGAGGGAAATATTTGTTGAAACTGAAGCTATTCAGAGTGAAAACAACACTTCTTTAGAGTAACATTAACCCAGGACAAAAAAAAAAAGCAAACCAAGTAAAAATAATAAATAAAATAAATAAATAAGCAATGAGGATACAAGGGAAAGAGACGAAGAACGGATGGGGGAAACGCCAATGTAGCAACATATTCCGGCTCGATTCCTGACCGGTTATTCGATTCACTTCGTGAGTTCTACCGCACTCTCTCTCTCTCTCTCTCTCTCTCCCCCCCTCTCTCTCTCTCTCTCTCTCTCTCTCTCCTCTTCTCTCACATCGTCCATCCCCAAGGTGGGTTGGTTGGTATATATATATATATATATATATATATATATATATATATATATATATATATATATATATATATATATATATATATATATATATATTCTAGCACCTCTTTCGTTTAGGGCAATTCATTATTTCTGATGGCTACATGAAATTTTGAGCGAGTTAATTGGACGCACCTCAGAGATCTTTATAGAAAAGATTGGCAATTTGAGTGTTCTGTTATTTTCTGTCGGTTTTGTATAAATGTACTACGACTTGCTGAGTAAATCAATTTCTAATTCTCCATTTGTGCCAAACGGAAATTTTCATTTGCTTGTTATTTAGTTAGGAAACTCCTTTTAACATTTTGTTCTCTTTTACCAAGTTTCCATTCTAATTGCATTAGTACCCACATCTTTCATCTTATGTCAGGTTATTTGTTCAACAATTTGGTTTTGTCAGTCATTTTCACCCACTTAACAGTACGTGACTACTGTCCATGATTATCAGTGCAGTTGTGAAAGTAATGTAACTCTTTTAAAAGTTATATAGTAGTACAGTCACTCGCTCCAGGTAATACATTGTTAAGTAGTTGTTAGCCTTTACAGAGATCTAGAAAGGACGCGAAGTGGTTTCTAGCCTGTACTAAGATCTAGAGTAGATTCTTAATGTTGAAGTCAGTGATGTCTTGAGGCTAAAGCCAGGAATTAATAATTCATGGATCACCTGATGCCGAATTTTACTCCCTCTATATGATTCATTGTATAGTAGGAACATTTATTAGATATTTTGGAATAGGTGACTATCATTTGTAACACCTTATGATGTAGTTTACAGTGCTGCCAGAAGCTAGCTAAATATTGTTCTTGGTTACAGAGATGCTCGAATTGTTGACTTGTGCTGAAGAGATATTGGTGTAATTGGAATATTGTACTGTTATGTGACCTGGGATTTTGCTCTTGTATAGAAATAATGTCTGTGTGAATACTGGTTGTTATTTTATTAACAAAGGTAGGAGTGATTTATATATTCTGAAGATCTCCAGTTGTGCTAACTTCCATCAACATTATTTGGTATCGAACTTCCTCTGTCAACATCCAATGCCTCTGCCTTTAGTTAGTGCGCGCTACTGTTTCACTGAGATTATTTTTTATTTTATTATTATTCTTTCCTTAAATTTGGAAGACTCTTCCGGACAGTTTTATACATGCTGACGATCATAAAAAAAAAGCTATAATGATGCTCTTTATTGCGATGTTCCTTTGCCTTATTTTCTTCTCGTTTTCTTCATTGGTTGAATTTATGAGTACAGTTTGTTTTTATTTGTTATTCGCTTAATTAATTTTCTGTATATATTTTTCTTTTATATTTTGCCTCCATTTTTATCATGGGTATTCTATTCCTCATATAAGTTTGCTTGGCAAGTTGACAAAAGTTCGTATTCTATACGAATGTGTACATCATTACAATGTAATATATATATATATATATTATATTTTATATGCAAACATATATCATTATAAATATACTACATATACACATGATATATATATATATATTATATATATTATATATATATATATATATATATATATATATTCACTCATAAACTTTAAACTTTAGAAAGGCGATTAAATATTATAGTAAATAAATGTACAATGTGTACGACCATAGTCATGTATACAGATATTAGCATCACCTGTATACATGCGCTCTTTAACTATACGCATGTCAATGCATGTAAGTGCATATATAGAGAACAAACGCAGGTACACCCTGTAGTGTATCACGAAGATAAACTGAACAGATTGAAGGCTTTTCTGTGTAGATACAAATAAAAGATTTTGAACAGAAACTTAAGGAGTCTTCAGTCAGGATAGCAGTGTACCAAAAATGCAAAGGAAAAAGAAGTGTTTCCCTGTGGATAATATAATGAAAATAAAGATTTTTGGAGAAGAAGAGGGAGAAGGAGAAGAATAAGAAGGAGGAGGAGGAATGAGAAGAGACCAACGTGAAAGACATAAAAAAAATAAAAGAGAGAGAGAAAGAGAGAGATATTAGAATGAGGCCGCTCCCATTACCATAGATAACACACTCCTTTGGATTTGGTATCAGTGTCATATATTTGGGTGGAATAGCGTAGTAAATAAGCGCAATATTCCTCCTGAACGGAGGGGGAGTGGTGGGGAAGGGGGTGGGGTTCCCCCCTCCCATTCCAGTCTGGGGCAGGGGCAGGAACCAGCGCCTATGTATCAGTGAATATTTGAAAACCAATGACAGCCAGTCTGATAAAATTGTTACATGATGATCGCTGGGTCGGTATAGAATATTATTGCTTTCTTCTTCTCTTTCCTTCCCTTTCTCCCCCTTGGAGCCAGGCTCTCTCTCTCTCTCTCTCTCTCTCACACACGGGAGATGGTGGTGGTGGAGGGCAGGGGCGGGGAGACGGGCCGGGAAGGTGGGGGAGGGGTATATTATTGGGGAGAGATCTGTTTACGTTTATCGCTCCTTTTTGCTGGATAGACTCTAACGCCGTATTCCTCCGCGCTCGTTGGATACACTGATAGTGGTTACCTCTCCTCCTTTTACTATTATTTTTACCTCTCCCTCTCTCTCTCTCTCTCTCTCTCTCTCTCTCTCTCTCTCTCTCTCTCTCTCTCAGAGAGGTAGACTAAATGCTTTGCTTTATTCTGTCGATTTTGAATATATTTTTTTTAGCGGTGTTATTTATTTTCCCTGTGGGATTTATCTGTTTATATATTTATAATGTATATATAGTATACATACATACATACATACATACATACTCATACATATTATATATATATATATATATATATAAAAATATATATATATATATATATATATATATATATATATATATATATGTGTGTGTGTGTGTGTGTGTGTGTGTGTATACAATTATAATAATAATAATAATAATAATGATAATAATGATAATAAGT
The DNA here is from genome assembly GCF_015104395.2 of Macrobrachium nipponense. Classification (NCBI taxonomy): domain Eukaryota; kingdom Metazoa; phylum Arthropoda; class Malacostraca; order Decapoda; family Palaemonidae; genus Macrobrachium; species Macrobrachium nipponense. The sequence continues at coordinate 115,948,429 of NC_087203.1, read as the reverse complement.
GGAACGCAGGCCATTGCACTTATCGACCGTTTCGGAAGGAAAAACACTAAAAAAAAGGTATGCTGGAGAAGTATGATTAAGTGGAAAAAGTGAAATGTAAAAAAAAAAAAAAAATGAGCAATTATTTTTAATGAGTCAGAAGTTTAAAAAAGTAGTGTTCGAATGCATATAGAGAAATTCAAGAGTTCCCAAGTCGGTTGGGTTCGACCAAGTGTCAAAAATCTTTAAACTTTACGATACATGACCCTGTTTGTCAAGGACGTGTGATTTACATATGTTTCTGTGTGCGTGTGTGTGAGCAAGCCTGCACGTTTCATTTACTTAAGCGTATTTAAATCCTCACATACGTCCCTTCATGTTTATTTACACGTTCGTGACCAGTACAAGTTTCATAAGATTTGTAATTATATATATTTTATATATATATATATATTTTATATATATATATATATATATATATATATATATATATGTATGTATATATATATTTTTGTGTTTTTATGATCCTTCAATATTTACTCGATTTTGTTCACCTGATACTAAATGTTAAAATTTGAGAATTAAGATAATGCTGTGATTTAGTCAATGTTAAGTGCAGTATTTTAACATTGTTTTCTGCTATATTTAAGGGATTTTATTCACCCTATACTAAATGTTAAAATTCGAGAATTAGGACACAATGCTATCTGGTTATTGTTAAGGGTAGTATTTTAACACCGCGTCCTGTTATATTTAATGTCAAATTTCAAGCATTAGATTAATGATATATAGTAATTGTTAATGTTAGTATTTAGTATTTTAACATCGGTGCGAGTTGCGGTAATCGTCTTCAGTAATTGTGAAGTTGAATTAGTGGAAATAAAATAAATTAAAAAATGAATTTTGGGCTATAAAATAACAAAGTTAAAACGTAAGCATTAAAATTGATAATTGCAGAAACGAAAATATAAAAAGAGAGGATTTTGTTACCTATAATATCGTCCATGTAATGGTTAATATGAGGTTTAACCCAAGTAATTATAGAGTATTAATGTCGCTCTTTTTAGGTTGAACTTTATTATAAAGTATTTGGTTGTTATAAGTATGACACTTTACTTGAATGAGATACGGTCCACTTTCTTCCATGCTCATTTGACAGAAATGTTTATTAAGAGGATTTGTGTATTCATAAATGATATTTTTATCGCTCCGTTTATTTATGATGATAAATTTTTTTGGTATAGCTATTCTCATTTTCTCTTGTCACTGGTGGATTCTGCTGTATTTTTACTTATATTTTTTGGATTCACGATCGTTAATGTTATTAAGGTGTCCGAAATTGCAAATATATATATATATATATATATATATATATATATATATATATATATATATATATATTATATATATTGTGTGTGTGTGTTTGTATATATACGTATATAGGATTTTGAGGATGTTCTTTGCGTATTGCCAAGTAGTCTTGAAATTAAAATTTCAACTACTTTTGTAGTATAGAAAATATGACGGAAATTAACTGTCTTAGATATTGTAATTAATTTTATTTTTTTTATGTCCCCTAACTGTCATTTCTGCTTATATTGGTTTCACGCTCACAGACTCAAATACACACACACACACACACACACGGCACAATTGAAGAGTCACCCATTATCAGGTTCTAATTAAGACCTTGCGGGGCAGAGGCTCGGTTATCGCCGGCAATTTGTGAGTTCCAATCCTTCTCATAGGAAATTGAATACAGGGCTTCCTCGTTTCTCAAATCTCCTCTCCCCCTCCCCTCCCCTCCCCTTCCCTTATACCATCCCCTCCCCTCCCCTAAACGCAGATTTCAACCCTCCTTCTATGTTGGTAAGGGTGGGAGGTTAGGTAGGCTAGGAAGATGGCTATGTCTTCAGGGTAGGAGGCTGTTTTGGGGGAGGGGGAAGGGAGGGTCAGTGGTGGGGGTGTGGGGGGAGTAGTGAGGGGGAGGGGGGAATGTGGCGGGGGAGGGGGTGAGGGGAGCTGGAGGGATCTGCGAAATTCTTTTCAGATGATTAGACTCGAAAACTTTTCCAACCACTTCCTCCTCCCCCTCCTCCTCCTCCTCCTCCTCCTTCCCCCCCCATCCCCGATCCACCCCCTCCCCTGATGACCCCACACCCCCTCCCCCCCACCCTGGACCCCCGTCCAACGGCCAATGTACTATTGCTAACATATGCTGCCTTAGTTAACGAAACTTATGCGAAATGGGGCGTCCTCTCATTTTATCTCTCGCCTTCGCTTGAATGTTTTTAGCTCTCTCTCTCTCTCTCTCTCTCTCTCTCTCTCTCTCTCTCTCTCTCTCTTTCTTCTTCTTCTTCTTCTTCTTCTTCTATTGGTGTATTATCCCAGGTACACCCTTTTTATTATACTTGGTTTTTACGCCTACTTTATACAGTTTTCAAAAGACATTATCATTATGAAATTTATATTAGCAGAACTATTTTGGCAGTTACTTTGGCTTCATCACGAGGCGCCTAACGACCGAATATTTTTCTTGTAATTAATCGATAATTGAAGAGAATGAATCACTTTATATAACGAAAGACAAACGAAGTGACGATTGAAAGTAGTTGTAGATAAGCGCAACAATAGATCGTAGGAAGGAGAAACGAATGAAGAAGTGAGAGAAAAATGAGACGAAGTTTGGGAAGGAATGGGAAATAAAGAATAGGAGTGAAAGGAAAAAAGAAGAAGGATTAGAGGGCGGATGTATTTAAAGCTAAATTGCACGGCAAAAAAAAATTAATTGTAAAATGGAGAGGTTCGAGAAATGAAAACAAAGAGGAAATGCTATCAAGAAGAAACATAATTAACAGAAAGATGGGAGGGAGAGAGATGAAAAAAAAATAAAGAGGTAAAATTGAGGAGAAGAATAGAGAAAAAGAGAGTTAACAGAAAGGTGGGAGGGAGAGAAAGGAATGAAAGAAATAAAGAGTAGAATTGAGAAGAAGAATAGAGAAAAAGAAAACCTGTTTTTAATGCATGATGTAGGAATGAATAAGGGAGTTGGAATAGAAAAAGGAAGAAAGGAAGTAAAAATGAGTATGAAGTATGAGAAAAAATGTGCTTAGAAATAACAAGAAATAAGAAAAAGAGATTTGGTAAAGAGAAAGGACACAGAAAGGGGTAGGATGGAAAAGATTAGAGACGACCTGTTTTAGGAGATGGCATAGGAGTCGATAGGCAAGAAGGATACGAATAGAAAAAGGAGTAAGGGAAAGAGTGATAAAACTGAGGGAGAAAGGATGGTAAAATAGAAATTCGCGTGGAAATAAACAAAAACTAAAAACATTGTAAAGATACAGAACTCAAAAGGCGATAGAATAATGCATGAGGAGGCAAGGAATACGAATGGAAATAGACGTAAGGGAAGTATGGTAAAGATAAATAAAAAGGATGGTTAAAATAATCGGTGTGGAAATACGCAAAAACAGCAGGAAAAAGGATTTAGTAAAATAAGACGAAAGAGAGAGAATAGAGAAACCCCGTTTCAGGACAAGACGTTGAAATGAATAAACAAGGATAAGAGTAAAAAAAAAACGAGTAAGAAGAGGGTACAAAATGAAAAAGAAAGGACTTTAGAAATACGGAAAAACTAGGTAAAATATTCTACAAAAAGATAAAGATGAAGATATAGGCATTGCTTGAAGAAGAGACCATGAGTATATATGCATCTTCCAAGCAAGGAAGGATAAGAGTAAGAACAAAAAACGAGTAAAGAAAGGACCATAGAAATACGGAAAAACAAGGTAAATATATTCAACAAAAAGAGGAAGAAGGTATAGACATTGCTTAAAGAGGAGGCCTGGAGTATATATATATGCATCTTCCCCACGCCTCGGGTTTGTCTAGGCGCAGACGACACGACCAGATAAAGGGATCCCACTAACTCGTGTGAGGGTATTTTGTGAGGTGGGATCATGAACTGAACCCATACAAAGGGGATCCGATAGCATGTAGTAAATCTCGGCGAGAATTGCCCTGACTCGCCGAGAAGGCCATTTCTATACAAATGTCGTCTATAGAAAAAAAAATGTACACCGGTATTCGAGAGGCGTGTATATAATAATATTATTATATATAATATATATAATATATATTATATATATGATATTAATATAATGTAAGTTGTGTGTATTTAAATGTGTGCAGCGTGTGTTTCCACTGTCACAGAAACCGGAGAATTTTTTTTCAGTGTCGTGGAACTTTGTCTAGATGTCCCAATAAAATGGCGATTTAAATATGTATGTGTATGTATGTGTGAGTGAGTTTGTATGTATTAAATGTGCGTGTGTGTGCGTGTGTCTTCTCAGTCACAGAAACTAGAGGGTTTTTTTTTTAGTGTCGTGGAACTTTGTCTAGATGTCTCATTAAATTGGTGATTTAAAATAGATGCATTATTTAATGCTGTAGTCAGATTCAAGCATTTCTTAGATGCAGTCATCAAGGTAGAATTTTATTAAAAGATTAAAGACAAACTTGCTGAGTATTAATAAGAAGAAGTTCTCTTTAAATTTATGCATAAATAATACGTCGTTTTAGCGTAAAAGACTCTCTCTCTCTCTCTCTCTCTCTCTCTCTCTCTCTCTCTCTCTCTCTCTCTCAGCATTTGGCCGCTACCTGATTCCCCCAGTTCAAGAGGGGTAGTATTTCATGACTGTGTTGGTGAATATTCTATGTAAGTTTTCGTACCAAGTTTTCTACATATGTTCGGGAAAACTCTGAAAGAAAAAATCTAGATAAAAGCTTAACAAAACTCCGAAAAAAAATGCGGAAAACATTCGAAACCCACCTCACCCCCACCCCCCAAAAAAAAAAAAAATGGAGAAAAACTCCGTGAAAAAAAATCGAAAACTCCTTTTTAAAAAAAAAAGGTGCGGAAAAATCCGAAAAAAGAGAAAAATATCGGGAAAAAAAATCCGGGAAAAAAAAATCGAAAACCCACCCCCCCCCCCAAAAAAAACCCCCCCCAAAAAAAAAAAAAAAATCGGAGAAAAAACTCCGTGATAAAAAATCGAAAACTCCTTTTTAAAAAAAAAAGATGCGGAAAAATCCGAAAAAGAGAAAAAACCCGGGAAAAAAATTCGAAAAAAGAAAAAATCGGGGAAAAAATCCGGAAAAATACAAAAAAATAAAAAATAGGGGAAAAAATGAGAAAAACTCCGGAAAAAAACCTGCAAACACTCACGTTCCTCACCACGTGTAGGTTTGCGTTCATACTCTTCGTTCAAAGAGTTCGTTATTATTTACTCTTTTCTGTGGAAGATTTAGACAAGATCGTAATAGGTTTTTCTTTCTTTCTTTCTTTCTTTTAAGAAGGTCTTAAGTTTGAGTACGAGCGGTGACTCGTTGTCTGCATTGCATCAATGGGGGTTCTCATGCAACATCTCGATTGAGCTCAGCAGTGCCTATCCTCCTCCTCCTCCTCCTCCTCCTCCTCCTCCTACCTCAATCTCTCCTCACGACAGTCAAACCCTCTTAAGAGTGAATCCTTTCAGTTTCCTGGATGTGATTCCTCCTCCTCCTCCTCCTCCTCCTCCTCCTTAGTTTCCTGGATGTGATTTCTACTTCCGAACCTTTTCTTTTCGTTCATTTGATCTAGTTTACTCGTTGGTATCTGTTTATCTACATCACTATATATACCTGTGCATCTATAGATTTATTTTAGTAATTTCTTAATGTATTTATTTCTCTTTCCAGTTGATGATCTCATCTTTCTGTATTTCCTAGTCAGTGGCCCCTTTGGTGGGCTTGTTCCATATGAATAGGGTTCTTATTTTGAGTAATAATAATAATAATAATAATAATAATAATAATAATAATAATAATAATAATCTTACTATAATGGGCATTATGTCTGTCCGTCCGTCTGTCATTCAATCACGGCCAAACGGTTGGTCCGATGGGCATGAAACTTGGCAGGGTTATAGTGTGGATCCCTAAGATGGTTTATAATGGGGTTTTATCCTACCTCACCTCCCTCCGAAGGGGGTCGGGGTGAGAAGGGATTCTCTGAAACAGAGCTGTTTCTGCCCGTAGACTTTGTTACTTTACGAATTTATCGTATCTAATTTCTGTATACATATGTTTGCTAGTACTAATAATAATATTAATAATAATAATAATGGTATAATATAGCTTTGCTCATAAGAAGAAAGGTGTTTACCTAACTGATTAAAATAAGTATGTGCAATACGATCTGGTTGAAATTGGTATACTGGAAATATTAAGTAAAGAATTCACAAGCAAATCTTTGTTTACTTATAATTTGTAAGTAGTAGTATTTTAGTTTGTAAGTGGATGGTATCATTACTAGTTTGGTACAATAAAAAAAAACGTAATCTTTGGGGGAGTAACTCTTGCCAAGTGTAAGTTGAGTATTTATATATATATATATATATATATATATATATATATATATATATATATATATATATATATATATATATATATATATATTCTATAAAATCATAAAAGTAACCACGTGTATTTTGTTTACCAGCAAAAGCCACAGGGAAAATTTTTAAAAAAGAAAAAGAAAAGACAGGGTGCCAAGTACTTTCGTGTATTTAAAACACATCTTCGGGGCACAAAGATGTGTTAAATACACGAAAGTACTTGGCACTCTCTCTTTTCTTTTTTAAAATTTTCCCTGTGGCTTTTGCTGATATATATATATATATATATATATATATATATATATATATATATATATATATATATATATATGAATAACTTGATCACGAAGTATATAAAACGTGATGCTATGTATAAATAAAGGTTTTTTGCCACGAAGGAAAAAATGAAAAAGCTTTTCATTTTTTCCTTCGTGGCAAAAAACCTTTATATATATATATATATATATATATATATATATATATATATATATATATATATATATATATATATATATAACAACGAAAAAATGCAAAAACGGGAAAAATCCGAAAAATTTTCCGAAAAAGTCCCCAGTAATATTCCGAAAAAAACACGCACACACACAGAAAAAATAAATTAAATACATTGAGACGTTTTCTATAATGAACCTTTCCATTCACTCTCTTGATTTGGTTAATTTTGTGGTAAATTCGTTACTAAAGGGGTATAGAGAGTGTTTGAGATAATTTTTTTTTTTTGCCAGCTTAGCAATAAGGCTCTCAACACGTGTATAAATCAGTTAGTTTGAAGTAGCATTTAAGCTTATCATCATTGTTTTTTTTTATTTACATATTTAATATTTATCCCATTGGTGGATTTCTCACGAACCTCTGTGTTGAATTTGGTTAAATTCCATGGCTCAGATCTATTCTAACGGGCCAGTTGACCAATAAATGTACCCATTTTACATATGATTCTTATTGAATTGTAATTCTCTCTCTCTCTCTCTCTCTCTCTCTCTCTCTCTCTCTCTCTCTCTCTCTCTCTCTCTCTCGCTGATTGCCTCTGACGCAATCGTGGAATGTTTCACAGATAAGTATCTGGTAATTGATTATCATTGTTCCTCAAACAGAAAAAACAAAACGACACGTCGCTTATTTCGACTTGAAATCTATTGGAATCATTTGAGAGCGCTGCGTGCTTGGATTGTAGAACGTGGAAGCGGTAAGCGAAAGAAGTTGTCTTTTATGCTAATGGAACTAAAAGTATTCTCGTAATTGGTTTAAGTAAACGTTTACCGCCGAATGTAGATGGAATTGTAAAGGGATATATAAGTAAGGAATATAACCATAGTTGTCTAATTATGCTTTGTGATTATGATTTCCACACATTGAATTTAAGCCTGAGATAATGAACATTGGATTCGCGTTCACTACTACGTAATTTAATTTAAGCCTGAGATAATGAACATTGAATTCGCTCTCATTACTAATGAATTTAAGCCTGAGATAATGAAAATTGAATTCGCGTTCAATACTAACTGAATTTAAGCCTGAGATAATGAAAATTGAATTCGCGTTCAATACTAATTGAATTTAAGTCTGAGATAATGAAGATTGAGTTCGGTTTCAATACTAATTGAATTTAAGCCTGAGATAATGAAAATTGAATTCGCATTCAATGCCAATTGAATTTAAACCTGAGATAATGAAAATTGAATTCATGCTCATTACTAATTGAATTTACGCCTGGGATAATAAAAATTGAATTTGCGTTCAGTACTAATTGAATTCACGTGCGCCTGAGATATATAAAGCAATTGAACTCAAAAGGTAATTTGAAATGACGAATGTAAATCGCTGCAGCGGCTTCTAAATTCTGACTTCATATGACCGGCAATATATATATATATACTATATATATGATATAATCTAATTATATAATTATCTATATATATTATATTAATAATAAATTATATTATATAAATATATATATATATATTATAATTATTTATTATATTGTTCTGATCCCTCGGACGCTATTTCGATTCTGGCCCAGGTGGCATTTTCCTTATATGTAACCTAGTACTGGGGCCTCTCCCTGAAAAAAAGCGGGGACGCCATTTCTCAAAAAACTAACTAAAGAAATTTTTTTTGAAATTGTTCTCATTATGTTACCCACATCCAAATTACTAAAACGTTAAACATTTTCTAACCTAACCTATTGAAGTAGCTATTTTGTCTGTCCGTCCGCACTTTTTCCTGTCCGTCCTCAGACGCAGTTCTTAAAAAACTACTGAGGCTAGAGGGCTGCAAATTGCTATGTTGATCATCTACCCTCCAATCATTATCATTACCAAATTGCAGCCCTTTATCTTTAGTAGTTTTTATTTTAAGGTTAAAGTTAGCCTTGATCGTAGGTCTGGCATGGCTGTAGGTGCCAGCAACTCAGGCCACTAACGGGCCGTGGCTGAAAGTTTCGTGGATCTATATTTTACAGTCTTAAGCTTCATTTAATTCAGACTTGTTTATTTTTCATTAAGATTTTGCAGTCGAAAAGGCTTAGAGAATTCTCAGACCTTGAAGCTATTAGTGATAAGGAATTTGATTTCGACGTGGAGAGAGGTATCGCTGAATGACCACATAGGTCCCAGTGCTTGGCCATCGACCTAAATTCTTGTATAATTCCAATCCAATCCGATTCGTATGTGGAAATAAGCGAAGCATTTTATTTCTCCATTAAAGTTTATTTTCGGTCATGTCTATCTTTTCCAATACAGCGTCGCTACGCGGGTTGTAAAGATATCAACCAAATGTCTGTCGTTTCCTCTCTTTACACTCGTACATATCGAAAATATCTGCAGGTGTACTGAGAGCTTTTATTAAATATATATATATATATATATAATTTGTTCAGTTGTTTCCTCGTGTAGATTATTATACCCCCCACCTCGCATTTGTGCGTCATACTTTTGTTTCAAATCTGATGCTTTTATTATTTATTTTTAGTTGGTGGAGTAATTGTTCCTTGGAGTCAGTGGCAGTTGAAAAAGGAAGTAGTATGATAACTAAAACCTAAAAAATCGTTTAAATGATTAAAGAATGAAGGTAAAGCTAAAGAGATAAGCTGGTTGTTCTTGTTAAGAAGGTTTGAAAGGTGTAACAGGGGGAAAACAGTGCTTAGAAGAGAGGGTGGATAGAAAGATAAAGGAAAGAGAATATGAACGGAGGTACAACAAAAGGAATAAAGAGGTTCCAGCTAACCCCTAAACCTAAAGAACTGAAGGTTAACTGGATAAAGATACCTCAGAACTGTAATCGAACCTAATGATTTCAAAGGAAATATTTTTAAAAATATTCCAGATATTTTTAGAATCGAAATGAAGCTTCTTCCATAGGATATCAGACGAGGATGCAAAAGGATTGTGGGGGGTCCTTGAACAATTCATTGTCTTACGGAGTAGTCAAGGCAGGTAGATTGTAAGAGTTAAGTAGCGGGTGATTGTTGTAGTGTAGTTGTCTTGTAATTCTGTGTTGAAGACAATAAAGCAGAAAAATAAATTTGATTTTAAACTAGCCTGTGTGTCTGAAATATATGTAGGTGTGTTCGCGTATTGATTGTGCATAGGTGTGTGTGTGTATATATATGTATTAAGATGCATGGCAGCTGTTGATTACATCATGGGTGATGTACGTGAATAAATATGTATATATATGTATATATATGTGTGTGTTTTTGTTTGTAATTCACGAAAAGGTAAAAAAAAAAAAAAAACTTTATGATTATACGAACCAAGTTACAGCCACGATGGAATGACTGAGAGAGAGAGAGAGAGAGAGAGAATGCTAAAAGTACTGTGACCATAATATCTTGGTAATGATATGAGACTAAAGTACTATACTTAGCATCTCATTCTTTCGCTCTTTTGTAAATTATATTATATATATATATATATATATATATTATATATTATATTATATATTATATAGTTATATATATATATATATATATATAATATAATATATATATAGTATATATATATACCACAAGCGAATACGAAACCAAGAAAATGATAAGCAGAAATCCAAGCGCTTTCGTCTTTACTAAGACATTGTCAAGGAGCGAATGAAACACAGTTGGAAAGAAAGTTTTCAGGGAAACAAAAAGTTCAAGAATACCAGATGGTTAATTATCAAAAGGGTAAAAATCAAAGAGATAATCCAGGATTATCGGATATATGTATATATATATATTATATATATATATATATATATATATAATATATATATATATAGTATATATACACATTTATATATAACAAGGAAAAATCAGACATTGCTTTCAATTGTCGATAGTGTTTTGAACATTTTAAATGAATTGAACCTTTCAATGATAAGAGTTTATACGTACAGATGCTCGTGGCACGTTGGCAGGTAATGACAAAACCCCAGGTGGTATATATATATATATATATATATATATATATATATATATATTTATATATTTAATATATATATATATAATTTATGCTTAAATGAGTACTCTCAGTAAATGTTTTGGACGATAGACAAATAAGAATTCTTATTTTTAAAGTCAATAATAATCCTACAATTTCGATTTCATTTGAAATGATTCGTTCTCAGTGTTTACGACGCATGCGTGAAAGTTATCCTGATGGGTTTTTTTTTTTTCTTTTTCAAATGTCTCAGCCAGTCGGACACGGCCGGAATAATCTGTCTGTCACGTCCGTTGTTAAGTGTTTCGCGACACGAAAGCGCTAACGTCAGGGGCGGGGTTTAAAAACAAATTTATTAAGAGTTTCTCGTTACCTTCCTCATATTGGTCAGCCATTGGTTAATTTTTTTTTTTTTGCCTTATTGGAATGGGTGCCAGAGGAAATGAATTCTAAAGTGGTGTAGGTACTCTGCTCTCTCTATGGTCTCGTGGGTGCTTTAAGATGGTGTGTGTGTGTGTGTGTGTTGTGCGTGTGTGTGTGTGTGTAATTGACCTGGTTTTACTGCGTTCACTTCCCATGAATTGTTTGAAATGATTCGAATGCGTTCGTGAAGCTTAATCAATCATGGAACAAAGCTTTCTATGTTATGTTTTTATTGCCTTTTTGTCTTGACTGTATCTTTTGAGTTTTATTGTTATATTATATATATATATATATATATATACGTATATATATATATATATATATATATATATATATATATATATATATATATATATATTATTATTCCTAAATAAAAAAAAACCAAATATCAAAGAAACTCTTTTTGTTGATATTTATGTTTCAAAAAAAAAAAAAAAAAAAAAAACACGGACTACATTTCAGTTCTTAGCCATTGTTCTATATATAAATACTGCTGACTGGTTTCTGATTTGAACTGCAGTAGTTCCACGAAACGAAAATTCAAAGCATTTCTACCTTAATACTATTTCTTCCTATCTTTTTTCATACTTTTTTCTGCTATTTCTCTATATTATTTTTATTTTTTGTTTTTTTTTTATAAGTGGGATCTCTTCATTCTGTATTTCTCTTTACTTCTTCTTACTTCTTCGTAATGAACACCATAATATTCTTTGGAAGCTGGAATTGCAAGTGAATGGCCCCTGTGGTGGGCTTGTTCCATATGAATAGGTTTCATCTACTGAATAATAATAATAATAATAATAATAATAATAATAATAATAATAATAATAATAATGATAATGATCAATATTTACACCTTGACGGCTGGTTGTATTTTTTTTTTACCAGAGGGTTTGTAAACCTCAAATAGATGCCTTGCACATCTTTTACAATTTTAATATTTGCTTGCTGTGGAGTACATTTGCATCCATGTTACATTTAAATGTCACGCGTGTTTCTAGATTTGCAACAACATTATTTTAAGAAAATATAGGATAAATAAATAAATAAATACATTTTAATTGTTGCTAAAGTCAGGAAGTGATACGGAAATGCATTTGAAAGTTTTTTTTTTTTTTTTTTTTTTTTTGTTTTTTTTTTTTTTTTTTTTTTTTTTTTTTTTTTAATGGAGGTTAAGTTTGTGATGAATTTTGTTAACAAGAGGGCCTCTCTCTGATTTGGTGTAAGAAACGGGGATGCCACAAGGGTGTGTTTTGTCTCCGTGACCATTTAATATTTGTAATGGATAGAGTGATGTCATTGTATAGCTCTGTTTTCTAGTATTAGAAATCATGCCGTTAAATGCGAGATTGATATTGATAAAAGAAAAAAAAATCCTTACTTGGAACTACCAGTCTGCCTACTTAACGACCAGTGAGTCTTTATCCTGGGCACTTTGGCCTGAGTGTTCTTTGGGTATGGGTGAGTTTGTGGGCTCATTTAGTCGTTTCTTTGTATGATCAAGTTGACTTTAAAAAATTCTATATATATTTCTTTTAGCTTATGATTTTTTTAAAATTCTAAAGAATGTAAATACTGTTTTAAATTTAGCTTCTCGTTTGAATTGAGAGAATTAATATGTATTTTCATTTTTACAAACCGATGATGTGATTCTAACAATAAATTTGTTACTGTATAGTTAATTGTCGTCGTCTTTTGCCTCCTGCTTGATGATGTATACCTCCGCCCAAATGTGTATATATATGTATATGCGCACATGTATGTTCGCATATAGACTTCAAATATGTCATAACACACCTTCTGAATTAATCGTACTGTGAAAGGAATTCAGATTTATTTGTAACTGTTTTAACTTTGCCCAGGTACATTATGTCTATAAGTGTATATTTGCGATATCTAAACAGGGGAGGAAAAATAACTTGAAAATAACCACAGTGAAGAGGTAAGACGGACAGCTACGGAACGGGAAACGTGAGAGAGAGAGAGAGAGAGAGAGAGAGAGAGAGAGAGAGAGAGAGAGAGAGAGGAGAGAGAGAGAGAGTCTGTCTAATACTCCCTCCTCCCCCTCCCTCCATTCCCCCCTCCCTCCATTCCCCCCACCCCTCCCTACCCTCACAGAGCTGGTTGTTTACAAAATATGACGCCAACTCCATTATAATATTGAAATCTGGGAGCGTCCGAAACCTCCCAAATGTTGATATCTAGGGATGGTTGGTCGAGCTGTTCCGAAGGTTTCGTAAACACGCTTCTATTTCATAATATTAGCATATCTCTCTCTCTCTCTCTCTCTCTTCTCTCTCTCTCTCTCTCTCTCTCTCTTCTTTTTTTTTTGTATTTTGCCATACTTTACATTTGTTCCAATTTTTGTTGTTGTTGTTGCCTGAGTAAGGTAGATACGAAACAAATTCGTAGATGATGTTTTATTATTTCAAATACTTTTTTTCTCGCGTATTGAACAAGGGGAAACAAATTTGTAGATGATGATTATTATTTCAAACACGTTATTTTGAATATACAACTCCTTTTTTCCTCTTTTACCAAGGTAGAATTTCAACCTTTTCTGTCTGTGATTTTTTTATTTGTAATATTAGCATAATTCTCTCTCTCTCTCTCTCTCTCTCTCTCTCTCTCTCTCTCTCTCTCTTCTTTTTTTTTGTATTTTGCCATACTTTACATTTGTTCCATTTTAGTTGTTGTTGTAGCCTTATAAGGTAGATCTTGCGTATTAAACGAGAGGAAACAAATTCGTAGATGATGTTTATTATTTCAAATACATTTATCTTAAATATACTCCTCTTTTTTTTTCTTTTTTACCAAGGTAGAATTTCTGCTTCCTACGTACTGTCTTCTTTTCTTTTTTAAGTACAATTAGTGCTTGAGATTCGTCTAAGTTAGCGATATTTTTTCAATTTTCACTACAGATAGGTGGTATGTGATCTGACGAACATAGGTGCGTGTATAAAGTGCATTATATTATTGCAGCTGTATCGTGAAGATCAAAACGTTTACTGTAACTATATATATATATATATAATATATATATATATATATATATATATATATGTGTGTGTGGTGTGTGTGGATGGTGTGTGTGCTGTTGGTGGTGCTGTGTTGTGTGTGTGCGTGTGTGTGTGTTTCCTGTCACACCTTTCAAAGCTTGTCACTGTCAATTTCCGTTTCAGCGCTGAGTGGCCTTAGTTGCCCCAGCGCCTGGCATGTATGCCAAAATTTATAAATCAGTCAATCAATTTATGTCAATATATGTCCGAAGCGATGGATCGAATTAAGTTGATCTATCGTGTGCTCGGGTATCTAAGTGCTGCTAATACACTTTAATCTATTTTTATCTATTTATGATTTTATTGATATATTTTTTCATTTTTAGATAAGTGGTATCTCTTCTCTCTGTATTTCCCTTTACTTTGCCCTACTTCTTCCTAATGAACACCGTAATATTCTTTGGAAGCTTGAATTTCATGTCAGTGGTCCCTTTCGTGGGCTTGTTCCATATGAATAGGTTTCATCTACCGAATTAATAATAATAATAATAATAATAATGATGATAATAATAATAAGTAACAAGATCTGAAAATAGAAATAAGAAGGATATGGGATTTGCCAATGGAAACTGTACCCATCCATAATCATAGGGACACCAGGCACGATTCCAAGATTTCTGAAAAAGAACCTGGAAAAACTATAGGCTGAAGTAGCTCCAGGACTCCTGCAGAAGATTGTGCTACTAAAAACCGAGCACATAGTAGAAAAGTTATGGACTACTAAGGAGGCAGGATGCAACCCGGAACCCCACACTATAAAAACCACCCAGTCGAATTGGAGGACTATGATAGACCAAAAAACATTAATAATAATAATAATAATAATAATAATAATAATAATAATAATAATAATAATAATAATAATAATAATAATAATAATAATAATATATCCCAATGGTTTAGTCGACGCACGTGTTAGCAAACAAAAGAACTACCCGTGGAAAGAAAGAAAAAATGTATTTTTTATCTAGCCCAGAGAAAACAAAATATAGTCTTTTGTTAGAACTACGATCAAATGTACCTTAACAGAAGATTGATGCTGTTATAACTCTTGTTCGGCTATTTATTTCCGAGAATAAATATCGCTTTTATTTGCTCCTGCCTTCTCAGGTGTTTAGAAGTATTACGGAAAATAAGTTGGTTACTGAGGGGTTACTCGGGGAGAGCCGTGTTACTGAAATCATAGAGATTTGGCTTCGGAAATATATATATTTTATTTCTTTATTTTGACAGAGGGCATCAATCTTTTAAAATGGTTTCGAGAAATGTGTAGGCATTACTTGACCGAAATCATTGTTTATTGCTTGACAGGGATGGAGCTATATATATATATATATATATATATATATATATATATATATATATATATATATATATATATATATATATATATATATATATATATATAGGTGGTTTTCTCTTTCTCTGTCCCCGAATAATTTATAGTTGCTTACAGTTTTAAAACTGGCTGCAGTGTTAGACTCTCTCTCTCTTCTCTCTCTCTCTCTCTCTCTCTCTCTTCCTCTCTCTCTCTCTCTCTCTCTCTCGCAAATCACCCGAAGAGGCTCTACCCAGATCTACACAATGACGGGAAAGAGGAAAAAAAAAAAAAAAATAGACAAGAAAGACAAAATCTGCAACCTTTTGAAAAGAGTGGAATTGCAGATTTGGAGAAAGATGTTACTACAAACATCCTAAGATATGTCAAAACAAAAATATGAAATATATGGTAAATGTGCATACTTAGATGGATATGGGGATGCTTGCAGAGATCTGCATCCAAAAAATATGTTAAAAAACCTAAAAGAAGGAAAAGGATAGTAAGTTCGACAAAAAATGCAAATATATTGCACCCTGTAGCCATTGAATCATAATCAAAATAAATCCACCAACCAAGTAATAAAATCCAAAAATAAGAAAGAAACAAATAAAGAGAGAAATCAAGAATATCAGGTAAAAACAAAAGAGAAAAGCAAACCACCAATGATATGCAGAGGTGTCCAGCAAAAAATTTCAAAGCATCAGCTCCGAAATTCTACTCAAGAGATAATAACTGTATTTATTATGCAAGAGGATATTGCAGAAACGGAGAAAATTGCAGATTCAGACACAAAATGAATAATTATGATGAAGGAAGATCAAATATTATGAAAAGTTGGATTTTTTAATGTCAGAATTTCTGGAAATGAAAAAAAAGAACAACATACCAGAACAGGAAAGAGACATGGGAAATCCTTATTACTACCAGTATTAAATGAAGGAGAAAACACGCCAAAACCATCATAGTGAAGAATGCGCAGGGTTTAGTTACGAGTAACTCAAAAAGAAAAATAGAGTACTTAGAAGAACTAACCCAAAATGAAAAGAAAATAGATATAATGAATATAAGTGAAACCTGGTATTCCCAAGAGACTGGAATGATGATCAAATAAAAGGGTTCCAAACTTATAGATCAGATAGAAAAAAAAACAGGAATCAAGGGGGAACCGCAATATATGGGAAAGACAAAAAACAAGGAAAAATATATGAGAAATATAGTAACTCAGAATGTGAACTAATAGCGGTAGAATTTGAATCTGAAAAATTGATGAACATAGTAATATATAGACCTCCTAATACTAAAGAGTTTGACTTAATAATTGAAAAATTGGATGATATATGTAGAAATCACAAGGACTGGACTATTCTCCTATCTGTGACTTCAACTTTCCTTCGTAGAATGGAAAGAACGAATAGGAGATTGTGGTTGTACTTATACATATAAAAAAGAGAGTAATAGTAGTGCAGAAGATAAAGAGGCAATTTGAAAAGCTATTAGATATGCTACTAGAATACAACATTCAACAAATAAATCACCTGCCAACAAGAAAGGAAAATACTTTTAGACCTAGTATTTGTGAACGAGATGAATTATGTTAAAGAAATAATAGTTTTATAATGCGAGTATTTTCAGACCATAATGTCATAGAATTAACAGTTCATTCCAAAGCAAGTGAAAATAGAGATAAGCAAGAAATGAAAAAGTGGGAAGGATATGGAAAATACAACTTACAGTAAAAATATAAAATGGTCAGAAATTATGAAGAATTAAACAAAGATTGGATAACATTTTCGTAAGTGATGACATAAGAGGGTAAATACGGAGATATTATATAAAAATATTGGAGAAAATAGTGGAAAAATATATACCGAAGAAGAAAAGTAAACATCATTCATGCATACCAAGAGACAGAAGGATCTTGTTCCAGAAAATCAGAAAGTGGAAAAAAGGTCTTGCAAAAGAAAAAATGCATGGAAAGTTATAGAACTAAAAAGTAAGATAGTGCAGAACAAAAGATTATACAATCAAAAGAAAATGAAAAAAACGGGAATTGGAAGAAAAAACCCTATTAAATATCAAGCAAAACCCCAAACTATTATACTCATATGCGAAGAAGATGAATAAAAGAAGAATAGAAATAGGCCCTCTGAGAATTGAAGGGAGATTAACGAATGAAAAAAAGGAAATTGAAACAACATACTGGCAGAACGATATAAGAGAGAATTCACCCCTAGAATAGATAATGAAGATAATGATATAGAAGTAAGGAAGAAAATAGTGAATATTTAGCTGACATAGAAATTAATGAAGCTGATATTGTGCAGGCAATTAATGAAATTAAAAATGGAGCTGCTGCAGGGCCGGATGGAGTCCATGCTATTTTGTTAAAGAAAGTAGTTCATTTCTATCGCAAAGCCACTTGCAATATTATTAAGACAAAGTGTAGATACAGGCAAGATTTATGATGAGCACAAATTAGCATATATCACCCCTACTTTCAAAAGTGGATCAAGACTAGAGGCAAGTAATTATAGGCCTGTGAGTCTAACATCACATATTATGAAAGTGTATGGAAGGGTAATGAAGAAAATATTATGAAACATTTAATAAAAAATTGATTTGTTTAATATAGGACAACACGGTTTCGTACCCGGAAAAAGTACACAAACCCAACTGTTAGTCCACCGTGAGAACATATTCAAAAATATGAAAAGCGGAAATGAAACAGATGTGGTTTATCTAGACTTTGCAAAAGCCTTTGACAAAGTAGACCATAATATATTAGCAAAAAAGAAAATTAGAAAACACAATATAGTAGATAAAGTAGGAAGATGGTTAAAAGAATTTTTACACAACAGAAAACAGATAGTTATTGCAAACGATGAGAAATCGGATGAAACCAAGGTAATATCCGGTGTGCCACAAGGTACGGTGCTAGCTGCAATATTGTTTGTTATTATGATTGAAGACATAGACAGTAATGTTAAGGATTCGGTAGTGAGTAGTTTCGCTGATGACACAAGAATAAGTAGAGAAATTACTTGTGATGAAGATAGGAACGCTCTACAAAGAGACCTTAACAAAGTATATGATTGGGCAGAGGTAAATAGGATGGTATTTAACTCTGATAAATTTGAATCAATAAATTATGGAGACAGAGAAGGAAAGCTATATGCATATAGGGGACCTAATAATGAGACAATCACAAATAAGGAAGCAGTTAAAAGACCTTGGTGTGATGATGAATAGGAACATGTTATGCAATGATCAAATAGCAATTCTGTTGGCAAAATGTAAAAGCAAAAAATGGGAATGTTGTTACGGCACTTCAAAACAAGAAAAGCTGAAACACAGATTTATGCTTTATAAAACATATGTTCGTAGTCCACTGAATATTGCAATATGATATGGTACCCACACTATCAAAAGGATATTGCACAAATAGAGAGTGTACAAAGGTCCTTTACAGCTAGAATAGAAGAAGTTAAGGACCTAGACTACTGGGAAAGACTACAATCCTTAAAATTATATAGTCTAGAAAGGAGAAGAGAACGCTACATGATAATTCAGGCATGGAAACAGATAGAAGGAATAACAGAAAATATCATGGAACTAAAAATATCAGAAAGAGCAAGCAGAGGTAGATTAATAGTGCCAAAACTATACCAGGAAAAATAAGGAAAGCACACAGGACATTAATTCCCACTACGCACCAGCATCGATAATGCAGCGTCTATTCAATGCGTTGCCAGCTCATCTGAGGAATATATCAGGAGTGAGCGTAGATGTGTTTAAGAATAAGCTTCGACAAATATAACTAAACTGCATCCCAGACCATCCAAGATTGGAAGATGCAAAATATACCGGAAGATGTACTAGCAAACTCTCTGGTAGACATTAAGAGGCGCCTCACACTGAGGGACCTGTGGGGCAACCCGAACGAACTGTAAGGTCTGTAAGGTAAGGTCTGTAAGGTCTCTCTCTCTCTCATCAACCTCATCACTGAATTTCAGATCCACGAGAGAAAGGAGAGAAATGGCGCACGTTGTCGAGATTACCCCCGATTTATACGTAGTCACACCAACGAAAGGCGTGACATTGCCGTGCTGTCGTGCCATGCACGACACCTCGGAAGTCGTGCCAAGTCGTGCTGGAGCAGTCGGAACTTAATTGGTGCCTGTGGCAGGAGGTTTACCTGAGAGAATGGTCGACTCTCGTACCTCACAATACTTGCAACCCGCCTTCATGCCACAGTACTTTATGGCCAGCATCTCCTCCTCCCCCTCCTCTCCCCCCCCCCCATCCTCCTCCTCCTCCTCCTCATCAACCTCCACTACCTTCTCCTCTACCCAACAAAATGGCGGGCGTGATCGAGAGCGAGAGAAAGAGAGAGGAAGAGAGAGAGATTGAGAGAGGGGCAGCCAGAAAAGAGAGAGGGCCACAGAGAGAGAGAGTGAGAGAGAGAAAGAGAGAGAGAGCTTCGGGGAGGAGGAGGAGGAGGAGAAGAAGAAGGAGGAGGAGGAGGAGGTGACATGTTGGCGGAGGAATGAATGACCGTCGGCACCTTTGCTATATCCTTCGATTTTGCATCGCCGATTCGCCCATTTTTTTCTAGGGGTGGGTGGAAGGGCGTCCACGGGTCACTTCATTCCATTTTCGGTCAAAGGTGGCCCCCCCCTCCTCCCCACCCATCCTCCACCCCACCTTTTTTTATCGTCGGAATCGTACCTTGGCTGGCTGGCACATTCCCGAAATTCCTGGATGCGTGAGAAGACTTTGGGCCTATATTCCGTTTCACCTTCGTTTGTCCTCCATTGTATTTTGGGAATCGAATGGCCCTACTGCAAAGATGGATGGTCGACGTTCATCGAAACAGTCGCATTTCGACTGAATTCTACACGTGATGATAGCTCTGCGAATGCATTTTGAAATGTATAATTTTTTAAGCAACACGGTCACGATGGATTGAAGGGGTGTCACATCTACTTCGATGAACTGTCGAATTTTAAGGTCTCACAGATATCGATGTTTCTTGGAACAGAGAGTTGATTATAGCTTTGCGAATGGCTATCTGAAATGGATTTTATAAGCAACAGCATTACCTTCATTTTTATAAACGAATATATACTTATTTTACCCAACATTTAATAAAGTACTAATTAACCAACGTCCTCACATATGTCGACAAATGCCCTTTGAAAATAATTTATTTCTGAGTCATGTTAACCTGCATTTTGTAAACGAATGCGTGATTATTTTTCCCAGTATTTAATAGTGAATAATTTATCGTTTTTTTCCATTAAAGTCTTCAAAAGCAACTGTTGCTTGGTTCACTTTATCGGGGTTGCTTCCAGAAGGCGACATCCAGTCCTGTTGCGAGCAATTCTTAACTTCGGTGACGACCCACTTCAGTCGTTATCCCATCAGGTGCATAAGCGACAAAGATAGTGGATTTTGATACACACACACACACACACACACACACACACACACACACATATATATATATATATATATATATATATATATATATATATATATATATATATATATATATATTGTAGGCTACAAAGGACTTCAGTAGCGATGAAGTTTCTCTGACAGATGGACGTATATCACGCAACAATTCAGACTATTGCGTCAATGGTCGGCTGTGACGTTAGAGAGAGAGAGAGAGAGAGAGAGAGAGATGAAAGAGAGAGAGAGAGAGAGAGAGAGAGAGAGAGAGAGGGTTCCTAATACTTTAAAAATGAGTAATAATATATAATAAAGGTTTGCTTAGTATCCGAGTCTGATTCCTGGCTTTCCCATTTCTCTCTCTCTCTCTCTCACACAATCTTGAATCGTGTGAACGTATCTACTGATTACTTCGATTTATTTTTTTTCTACCATTCCCAAGTTACACGAAAAGTCTCTCTCTCTCTCTCTCTCTTGAATTACGTGAACGTATCTAATGGTTACTTCAATTATTTTTTTTTACCATTCCCAAGTTACACGAAAAGTCTCTCTCTCTCTCTCTCTCTCTCTCTCTCTCTCTCTCTCTCTCTCTCTCATCGGATAAGGCGCCTCCGATTAGCGTCACATCTGACCATTGACGTAAAAGACCCAGTTGTTTTGTAGCCTGTAATTTACGAAGTTTTTCGAAAATTAGACAGCTTTTATATATATATTTTCTACGTATTCCCGTTTTCAGATTTTGACGTCCTGCTGAAATGATGGAGATTAAAAGTTTGAACAGCTGAATCTTTATTTTTTTTTAGTTCTCATAGTAAGAGAGGGTTTAATGTTGAAAGGAACGTAATGTACTTTTTTCTTTTTTCGTTCGTGTTTCCAAATATAGTTTTTTATTTCTATAATAAATACTAGTTTCCTTACGATTAGGGATTAGTCAGTGTGGTCCTTGTAACTGTATTATAACTTTTAAATTTATATATATATATATATATATATATATAATATATATATATAATATATATATATTATATATATACATATATATATATATATATATATATATATATATATATATAGTATATATATATATATATATATATATATATATATATATATATATTATATATATATTAGATATATATATATATTATATATATATATATATATATATATATATGTATATATATCATTCGAGCTACAAATGTCCTTTAATATCTAATTCGCTCTACCTCGGAATTGATATATTTTCATATATGTACCGAAAGGGAATTTTTAGTTGATAATAATTTCGTACCCCCATGGGATCGAACCACCGTCCAGTGGACGGGAAACGAAATTTATAATCATTATACAATAAAAGTTTGTGCATACAAAAGTATTTAGATGTTTTTCTCAGATAGATGAGACATTTTTTTTATTTTAATCGCTTTCCATATTGAAAGATAACCTTGAAAAAAATGAAAGAGTGATACATGTACGTGCTAATCCAAATTACATTTTTTGGTTTTATACACATATACACAACACCTATATATATTTATATATAATTTCTTATGAGAATATATATATATATATATATATATATATATATATATATATATATATATACTATACGGACTTATGTTTCATTTATACTCTCTCTCTCTCTCTCTCTCTCTCTCTCTCTCTCTCTCTCTCAGACTCACATCCACACAGTCAGTCCTTCAAACTCCGAAGTAATTCCCGAGAGCAGGAGGGGGTATCTGGGGGGAGGGGGTCAGGGTGAAAGGAGGCGCCCCTCCCCCCCCCAACCCAACCTAAGGACCCCCATCCATCTCCCGACCATCACGTTGCCGTTCCCCCCCAACCCTCCACCCCTTCCTGTCTGTTCCTGTCACTCCCGTCATAACAGAGCCGTCTTGCCCGTCTCAAGAACGGGCACCCCACGGCTTGTTTCAACCTCCCCCTCCCCAACCCCCTACATCACCCCCATCCCCCCCCCTACATACCCTTCCTCTTGACGGATCCTCGAAATCTCTTTCTTGATGCCCCTTTTACTAAAATGGGCACCTCCCCTCCCCTCCCTTCCCCCTCCTCCTACCCTCGGGGCATTGATGCCCCTTTTACTTGGGTAAGGCCCCCCCTTCACTCTCCTCACTCCTACCACTTCCCCTCCTCAAAACTTTCCCCCTTTCCCCTTCTTCCCCCTCCCTCAACCCCTCCCTCCCTTTTTCATCTTTTCTCCCTCTCTTTTCCCCTCCTCCCTCCCCTCCCCAAATCCTCTCCCCCATTTCTTTTCCCTTTATTCCCCTCCCTTTCTCCATCGTCCTCTTCCCCCTCCCCCTTCCGAGTCCTGACGCCCCTTCAATGGCCCCATCTTCCCCCTCCTATTCTTCCCACCCCCTCCCCCACCACTACCCTCTGCCCATCATTTTATACCCGCGTTAATAATTCGTTTTTATTATCAACCTTTTTTTTTTTTTTTTTTACTACTTTCCAGGTTAGGTTTTTTTTCCCCCTCTTTTCGGATATCTAATATATTCATTAGCTCATGCTGAACTTGACATTGCCAATTCTCTGGCGTAGCTCACTGTGTCTGGGAGCATTAGTTAGTTGCTTTCTCTTATGTATACAGACATCTTTTATTATTATTATTATTATTATTATTATTGCCTTTATTTCAGGTGGATGAAACGCCGTGTATTGATAGGCTTTCTGATCGACAAACAAGCAGAAAGGACTCATACTTATTCTTCTTTGTGTTTGTGATCAAGATTCAGTTATATACAAGTTTTCTGTTTTTTTTTTGTTCATTGTTAAGTTCCTGTCCTTTGTATTTACGTATATGCATACCTCACGTATATGTGTGTATATGTATATATATATAATATATTATTAATAATATATATATATTATATTATATATATATATATTTATATATATATATACATATTGGCAAAATTAAATATATATTGAAAGTACTTTTCCTATAAACACTGAGCATTCTGAACCAAAAACGAATGGCGTTGTCACATAGATTGTTTAGAAGACAAACAATTACAGTTTATTCGTGCCACATAGATTATGTAGAATCCAAACAATCACAGTTTATTCTCGTAATCGTATCGGAAATACTAAGAGAGAAAAAGTGGAAGGGAGGAAGAGAGTTGGCTGTCGTCCTCAGTTACGTATATTAAAATTACCTTTGGAAGAGAGAGAGAGAGAGAGAGAGAGAGAGAGAGAGAGAGAGAGAGAGAGAGAAGGTTCTTCTCCCAAGGATCTCAAAGTTGCATCAGGCATCACTGCTGCCCTGTCCATGGCCAAAGCAGCGGGAGGGGGGGTGGGGTGGGGGAGTTGCCAGAAGTTGCTTTACGGGAGCAAACATCAGGATCTCTCTCTCTCACTCTCTCTCTCTCTCCCTCTCTCTCTCTCTCTCTCACTCTCTCTCTCTCTCTCTCTCTCGTGTGGGGCGGAGTATCAGGCCGACATAACCAGAATTGTTGCCACGCCCCCTGGGCAACGCAGCTCCTCCTCCTCCTCCTCTCCTCCTCCATCCCCAACACCATCCCCACCGCTATCACCATCCCCACCACAATTAAAACCAGTACGTTAGAACACTCTCTTTATGATGGAAGGTTGCTAGAAATTAATCTTACGTTCATTGTCTAGTTTTTTTTTTATTTATTTTTTTTTCCCGGCTCGGTTTTCGGTCCGTTTCTATCATTCCTTTTATTCTTTTTCTTTTCGTCCTTCTCTTTTCGTAAGTGGGGTTTTGGATAAGCAAGAGGGTGGTAATGTCTTTTACGTAGATCATGTTTTCTTAAGATGTTTAGAAATGTTGTGTATACACACACACACACACACACACACACACACACACATATATATATATATATATTAATATATATATATATATAATATATATATATACACGTCATTTCTAAACATCTAAGACAAAACATGATATATTATATATATATATATATATATATATATATATATATATATTATATATATATATATAATATGATATATGTTATATGTATATATATATATATATATATATATATTTTTATATACATTATATAGTATATATATATATATATAATATATATATATATATAATATATATATATATATACATATATTATATATATAGGAAATACATTTCCAATAATCATTTTCTCATCAAGAATTTCTTTCCATATTGTCCTAATTTATATAATAAAAAAAATTCACCTGGCAATCCTGTTCGTAATTATTTTCAGTGCAATTTCTTTTTTATCTCACTGTAACAAAGTTAATTTATTATTGATAGCATCACCGTGACCAAAAAAACTCGCCAATTATTTCGATTATAGTGAAAAATAAGTAAAAAATGCGAAATCGTATTTATCTACTGCTGTATAATCAAGGGTACTGAATATAGATCTAACTTTCCGGTCTCTGCATAGAATTGTATGAAACGCGGCCTATGAAACTCTCAGCCGGGCAACTCTCAGCCGGCCGTGGTGGCCTGTGTTGTTCCGTTGCCTGAAGTATGATCATGGCTAACTTTAAACTACTGAGGCTAGAGGGCTGTAATTTGGTATGTTTGATGATTGGAGGACGGATGATCAGCATGCCAATATGCAGCCCTCTAGACTCAGTAGTTTTTAAGATCTGATGGCGGACAGTAAAAGTGCGGACGGACAGACAAATAGCCATCTCGATAGTTTTTTTTTTATATATATATACAGAAAACTAAAATGCTTAAAATTTATCAATGCTGCCAATGAAAGGTGAATCAGCTGTGATAGATTTTTTTCCAGTCGACCAATTCATCAAAGACCACCACTGAGTTGTACTTTAGAGGTTAAATTGTATCAATGACTTAAACGGTCCGTATCTGTCCAAGATAACACATCCGTCCCAACACGCCCCAGGTGTTTATGACGAATGAGTACGAGGAACATTATGAAGCGACTGAAAATTACCTGATGTCAGTGTAGACCAGCGAGAAACAGGTACTGACCAGGTGTCCACACCTGTCCCGTCTAATCAACAGCGATCAGGAACAATAAAATGTGGGTGTCCAGATGGGACGTTATTATTATTATAATATATAATTTTTTTTCTGTTACAGTCATCCTGTTCAACAGGGTGGTATTTATTGTGTTGCAGGGTTCCGGGTTGCATCCGGCCTCCTTATAGGAGTCCACCACTTATCTCACTATGTGCGCTGTTTCCAGGAGCACACTCCTCTGCATGAGTCCTGGAGCTATTTCGGCATCTATATAGTTTTTCCAGGTTCCTTTTCAGGGATCTTGGGATCTTGCTTCCCAGTGTTTCTATGATTCCTATGATTATGGGTGCAGTTTCCACTGGTATATCCCATATATTTCTTTATTATTATTATTATTATTATTATTATTATTATTATTATTATTATTATTATTATTATTATTATTATTAGCTGATGAAATTAAGAAGGTTAGACGAATAGTGAACACTATACATATTGGATGTCGTTGAAACAGCCGTTTATTATTATTATTATTATTATTATTATTATTATTATTATTATTATTATTTTATTATTCAGAAAATGACGCAATTTATGAAACAAACCATTGACTTGAAATTCAAGCTTTCAAAGAATATGGGGTTCATTAAAAAAAAGTAACAGAAGTGATAGGAAATTCTGAAAGACGAGACTGGTTATTACCGTAGTAATAATAATAATATAATAATAATAATAATAATAATAATAATAATAATAATATAATAATAATAATAATAATAGACACTTAATGCATCAAGAATTTTCGTCTAAGTAGTTTTCAAGAATGTTACAATATTTTGTCGAATGTTTTATGTACTGCCTTTGTGATTAAACAATATTTTGGCAAATATTTTATGGACTGCTGTTGCAAATAAACAATATTCTGTCGAATATTTTATGTACTGCCTTTGTGATTAAACAATATTTTGGCGAATATTTTATGGACTGCTGTTGTGAATAAACAATATTTTGGCGAATATTTTATGAATTGGTGTTGTCATAAACTATTTTGGCGAATATTTTATGAACTGCTGTTGTGAATAAACAATATTCTGGCGAATATTTTATGAACTGCTGTTGTGAATAAACAATATTCTGGCGAATATTTTATGAACTGCTGTTGTGAATAAACAATTTTCCGGCGAATATTTTATGAACTGCTGTTGTGAATAAACAATATTTTGGCGAATATTTTATGAACTGCTGTTGTGATTAAACAATATTCTGTCGAATATTTTATGTACTGCCTCTCTCAGATTAAAGAATATTTTGGCGAATATTTTATGAACTACTGTTGTGAATAAAAAAATATTAAAATTGAAGAACATCGTATCAACTGCAGCTGTAAATGAAAAGCACCAGACGGAAAAGGAAGCCTGCCTGGTCTTTAGAGTGAGAGAGGGTTGATATTCCATAGCACACAAAGGTATTATTTAAGAAAATAAGGACTTGTGAGTTTTAGGAAAAGAGTTGATCTTCTTCTGTTGTCGGTTTCTCGAAAAGATAACAGAGCCGGTGCTTACTTAATGCCCTTCTGTTTGCATTTTCATTAGATACTTTTGTTTAGACTTTTGTGTTTGTGTAAGCTTATTTAGACGTGAAGGTGTACGTACACTCGGGGTTGTCGGGTGTCGAGTGTACTGGCGTGTATTTCTTTTTAGGTTATTTTTCGCCTTTGCTTACAGATACTTTTTTTTTTTTTTGAAGCAGGTATATAGTAGAGATTGCTATTTATTGTTCTCGTCTGCGCATGCGTCGTAGGAAGCTGTCAATTATAGATTTCGTCTTGGAATAGACAACGATACTTGTAAGATTTCTTTAGCACTTGGAAAGGAAACTTTTATACTTATAAAATGAAAAAAAATATCCCAGATTATTTGACATATAAGCGCTTTGTTTGTGCGTGTGTATGTGTGTTGCATGAATGCGCATGTATTTGCAATACCACCGGAATTAGAAAAAACGTGGATTGAAAAATTTCTGAATATATAGTACTCATAGTAACACGAGCCCTAATATGGGTAAACGAATGCACAGTTATGTAATTGTATGAATATATTTGTATTTAAACTCGACAGAGAGTTCTCGAGAATCCTTACGATTTCCCATTTATAAAAGCTCTCTCTATACTTTTATTTAGAAGTATATTTGTACTTACACACTTAACATAACTGTGGATTTTCTCCTCCGTCGAAATTTAGTGTTATGGTCTCGTAATAATGGAGACAGCTTAAGACTGATCAAGTTAGAAAAAGTCCGATATTGAAATATGCAACTGTTGAGATAACTGAAATAGCAGTTGTGTTCTTTACGAGAGAGAGAGAGAGAGAGAGAGAGAGAGAGAGAGAGAGAGAGAGAGAGAGAGAGAGAGAGAGGGTATAATACCATCGAAATTATATATATAGTTTAGTAAAA
>NC_087203.1:115902379-115917379 GCF_015104395.2 Macrobrachium nipponense | reverse complement strand
CACACACACACACACACACACACACACACACACACACACACACACACACACACACATATATATATATATATATATATATATATATATATATATATGTAGACAAATAGACAGATATGTATTTAAATGCATGCAAGTATTTACACTTTAAATTAGTAGATGGCTAGGAAACCCTTTGGATCTGAGATCGTTCTTTTTCTCCTATAATAATTCATTTAAAGCAGACGCTTGGTTAACTGAAACAAATCTCCCCTTCCCCCTACCCCCTTTTTCTCAAGGACTCCTTAATATTCTCCAATTACCTTTATGCTTATGGATATCAATTGTTATATTTTCGTTGAGAATTTTGAAAAAAAAAAAAAAAAAAAAAAAAGTGATTTTGGGGGTTATGGATTTGGGTCCTAATACACTCTCATACGTATTCCCTCACTCAAACCTCCTCCTCTTCCTCCTCCTCCTCCCCTTCTTCTTCTTCTTCTTCTTCTTCTTCTTCTTCTTCTTCTTCTTCTTCTTCTTCTTTCTTCTTTCTTCTTCCCTTCTCTCCTCCTTCCATCTTCCTCTTCCTCTTCCCTTCCTCTTTTTCTTCTTTTTGTTTTTCTTCTAGTCCTGCTCCAGCCCCTGCCCTGCTCCTCCTCCTCCTCCTCCTCCTTCCTTCCTTCTTCTTCTTGTTTTCTTGCTTGGTTCGTCCTCTCCTCCTGCTCCTCTTGCCTCCTCCTTCCTTCCTTCTTCTTTTTTCTTCTTCTTCTTCTTCTTCCTCTCCTCCTGCTCCCTCTCCTTCTTCCCAGGGGCGCGGCGTCGTTCGGTGTTCATAATCAAAAGACCCCCAACAGAAATTAATCTAAAAGGCGGAGGATCCAGAAGATGGACGAGGTTGCAATGCTCGCCAATTGTGGCGGGGCAGGACTCCCGCGGGGCCTCCGATTACAATGGTTTGCCCTTCCGAGGATGATCGGCTCCTAGGGGTTGTTTCCCCCAACCTCCCCCTCCCCGTCTTCCCCTCCGCCTCCTCCCTGCTCCGCTGGAGGGCGGGGCGCCGTCGCTGCTTCTCTATACAATATACTATCTATATATTATATATATTATATATAATATATAATATTATATATACCCTTCCCTTTCTACCCCTTCCCCCCCTTATCATACCTACCCCTCCGACCCGCCCCAACCCAGGGTCTTTACCTTAAATTCTAACCCTCCCCCCAAACCCCTCCCCCCACTGCCAGGGTCAGGGTCTTAAATCTTATCATAACCCTCTGAACATTTTATTATTTATCACCTTATGGTAAAAAAATCTTACCTTGGACTTCCTTGTGGCCCCCACTCCCCCCCCCCCCACCCCTGAGGCATGAACCCCCTCTCCATTTTTTTTCTAGCATTCGTATGTATTCATCGCTCGTGCTATTTATTAAGCTGGTATCTTAAGATGCATGATGTTGACTATAGTTTTTGAGTACTTGAAGTTGTTAAGACACTACCCTGTACAAGTATAAAATGAATTTTCAATTTTTTGATAATATTTTTATTTTGGATATTTATGATCACGTTAAACTATCGAAGCTTGAAATATAGCCTGATGGCCTTATAATTACAAAGCCTAAATTGCAAGTGTTACTGGTTTAACATTATTATAGATATCTAAAAACCCCAAAAAAAAAAAAAAAAAAAAAAAAAAAAAAAGTATTATAAAAAAAAATTTTGAAAAGAAACGGCATCTAGATTTTTCTTAGATCATAAAGATTTTTTCTAAGATCATACTAAATTAATCTTAATCAGGTAATTACGAATCCTAAATGTTAAGTTAAAGTTGTTTAACATTATTATAGATATCTAAAACAAAAGTAATATAAAAAAAATTTGAAAGAAACGACATCTAGATTTTTCGAAGATCATACTAAATTAATCTTAAATTAATCAGGTAATTACGAATCCTAAATTTTAAATTAAAGTTGTTTAAAATTATTACAAATATCTAAAACAAAAGTATTATAAAATTTTTTTGAAAGAAATGGCATCTAGATTTTTCGAAGATCATTCTAAATTAATCTTAACTTAATAAAGTAATTACGAATCCTAAATTTTAAGTTAAAATTGTTTAACATTATTATAAATATCTAAAACAATGGAATTATAAAAAAAATATTTTTTAAAGGAACGGCATCTAGAATTTTCGAAGATCATACTAAATTAATCTTAACTTAATCAGGTAATTCGCATCCTAAAATTTGGAGTTAAAAGTTGTTTAACATTATTATAAATATCTAAAACAAAAGTATTATAAAAAAAAAATTGAAAGAAACGGCATCAAGATTTTTCGAAGATCATTCTAGATTAATCTTAACTTAATCAAGTAATTGTTCCTTTCGTGTATATAGGATCAAAAATTGTATACCATACTAAATTAATCAGGTAATTGTTTCTGGCGTGTATAAAGGATCTGAAATTGTATATAAAAGCCAATATTTGATGTCTTGTCACGTACAGTTCAGTAAGCGTTGGGAAGTACTGAGGTGATTAGATAATGGTTGCAAGTGTTAAAACTATAAATCACTATTTACCAATTTTTTTCCCGTCAATGAAACTTATTTGTATTTAATGTTTTTTTTACATTGGTAAATATTATAAAGGTCTGTGTGTAATCATGCAGATAAAGAATCACCCTTAAAAATGGTAGATTTTGACTTCGTAGACTTTGTATTTAAGTACATAAAGAGTTACTTTTCCAAAAAGGAGTTGTCTACTTAGAAAAATATCGTCCATTTGAGTAAAAGATTAAATAGGTTTGTTTGTGTTTAAGTACATAAAGAGTTACTTTTCCAAAAAGGAATTGTCTACTTTAGAAAAATATCGTCCATTTGAGTAAAAGATTAAATTGTCTGGCCGAAAGCCCTTTTTTTTTATTTTAAAATTTTTTTAATCCATTTTTTTTTCTTTTGACCTGTGATCTCGCCCTCCCCGGATAGAAAAGTCCTTTCGAAGACTTTTTAAGACTTTCTCACTTTTCCAGTGCAGGTCGGACCCGTCTGGGACTTTTATCGCATTTCTGAAGTGGATAGCTGCTGTTCCGATATCAGCAGTCTTCTCTGGGAATGAATTTTTACAATTAGATTTTTTATTTTTTTTTTATTTTAAATGAAATCTCGTGAGTTCTTTGATCTAGAAAACGTACTAAGAAGGTTACACTGTTACATGGTTTAGCTTTACGTGAACTGCGTTACATAATTATTTTTTTTGTAATAAGGTAATGATTTATGAAATTTTTCTATCTGTAACATACAGGCAGTTTTAATATAAGTGATATTTATGTGGTTGGTGTTAAAACCGTCGATTATATTGTGACACCAAACTTGTTAAATGCGACAAATTGTATTTGCATGTATATGTGTTTGTGTATGAGAGAGAGAGAGAGAGAGAGAGAGAGAGAGAGAGAGAGAGAGAGAGAGAGAGAGAGAGAGAGAGAAAGTGTCTATTTACACACACAACCTGCGGATTTATTTTTTATTCAATGATGTTTGTAGACTGTGTAATGGAAACGAAAAAAAATAGGACCTCATCTTTTTTTATTATAATGACCAGTTTGTTACAGGAATTCACATTCAAATTCAAAGGCTTCATTTCTGACACAAAAGGTCATAGACGATAGTGTTCTAACTTTGAAGTTGAAAATTGTAGCTGATTGTGGTCTTGTCCACCTATGTGAAGTTGCAGACTATTGAATAAACTATTTCTTTAACGTAATTAAATATTGTGCCATTAGTTTTGACCACGTTTAGTCACCGTTAGTGTAGAAATTAGTCAAGATATTAAAATCTCTTCATTTAGTACATGTAAGTTGGTATGCAATAATATCTTTGGCCCAATAACTTTCTGTTTTTCTTTAATTCTCCATCTGTGAAAACACTTATGGACAGAGTCAACAATCTATGACAAACCCAAGAAGGCTCTGAAGTAAAATCAGCCTGCAGAGAGAGAGAGAGAGAGAGAGAGAGAGAGAGAGAGAGAGAGAGAGAGAGAGAGAGAGAGAAGCTACACGAAGTGATGAGATATAAACGTATAAATACGGGGAAACAGAAAATAACCGCCCCTTGTTCAAATGGTATTTAATTTCTCGTCTTAATTCGAAAAACCTTCCATGTTGTTCTGTCATTATCACGATTCAGCAGTTGTGCGCAGTTGGATCATTAGTCGCTGTCAATGTTTTCCTATTGTAAATAATAATTGCAATGAGATGGCTATGCAAATTGATGGTTATTAAGTTATCAGGGTAATTACGGGAATAATGTTCAATTAGTGTTTATGGCATAGGAACTTTTGAATTGGTTTTTACGTGTAATTTGATTATCGTCATTGAGATTTTTGACATTGGATACTTACGTTCTTTGAAACAATTATTTATTTTCTCCATTCATCATTAAAGTAACTGTAATCGCAAATTAATTATAAACCTGTTTATTTTGAGATCACGCTTTCTGACAGGGGCATTACAACGCAAACTGTCAGTTAGTTTATTTTGTATACTACAATACTAAGGTCAAATTTTCTCATATCTTATTACGTTATTTGGTTTTAAATAGTAATAATTATTATCTGCGTTAATTGCTAAAGATTGCGTGGCAGAACTTTACCAGAATTTTATATTATTCCATTGGTGTTACTTTACCGTAATTGTATATTTTCCATTGACGTTGCTTTACCGTAATTGTATATTTTTCCACTGGTGTTACTTTACCGTAATTGGTTATTTTTCCATTGGTGTTATTTTTCCATTGGTGTTACTTTACCGTAATCATATATTTTTCCACTGGTGTTACTTTACCGTAATTGTTTATTTTTGCATTGGTGTTACTTTAATGTAATTATATATATTTTTCCATTGATGTTACTTTACCGTAATTGTATATTTTTTCATTGATGTTACTTTGCCGTAATCGTATATTTTTCCAATGGTGTTACTTTACCGTAATCGTTTTTTTCCATTGATGTTACTTTACCGTAATTGTATATTTTTCCATTGATGTTACTTTACCGTAATTGTATATTTTCCCACTGGCGTTACTTTACCGTAATTGTATATTTTTCCACTGGCGTTACTTTACCGCAATATTTCTTTTTCCATCGATGATTCAGTGTATTCTTTATGTATATTTACGCTTAAGCACTATTACACTCAACGTGAAATTGAGCTCATAAATGGCTCGTATTGAAACGGGTTTCATTTTTTTTTTATTAATGGAACATGAAATGAACTTGACTTTTAGGTTTTTTCTGTTTATTAATGGAACATGAAACGAGTTTCATTTTGATTTTTTTTATGTAACATGAAACGAATTTCATTTTTAGTATTTTATGCAACATGAAACAAGTTTCAATTTTAGTATTTTATACAACGTGAAACTAGTTTCACTTTAGGTTTTTATACATGAAACGAGTTTCATTTTTAGGTTTTTATACAACATGAAACGAGTTTCACTTTTAGGTTAATGTACAACATGAAACGAGTTTAATTTTTAGTATTTTATACACCTTAAAACGAGTTTCACTTTTAGGTCTATGTACAACATGAAACGAGTTTCATTTTTAGTATTTTATACAACATAAAACGAGTTTCATATTCAATATTTTATGCAACATGAAACGAGTTTCATTTTTAGGTCTCTGTACAACATGAAACGAGTTTCACTTTTAGTTTTTTATACAACACGAAACGAGTTTCATCTTCAGTGTTTTCGTTTCTCAACGGAATATTTAATGGTACATAAAACGAGTTTTAATTTGCCCTTGTATAGAATATGAGAATTAAGATGGTACATCTCACAAGGGAGATAACACATCTGTACCCCCCCCTTCTCTCTCTCTCTCTCTCTCTCTTCTCTCTCTCTCTCTCTCTCAAGACGCCACCTTCGTCCCCCAATCGATGGCGTGGACATCTGGCTACCGGAAAAAAAAAGACTGGGAAAAAATGCTTAAGGTAATAAGAAAGAAAAATAAGAGAAAAAATAATAAAGGAAGAAAATAGAAGAAAATACGTAAAAGAAATAGTAATGTTAAGGTAATAAGAAATGAACAAAGCAAAAAGTGCTTTTTAACGGAAGGAAATACGAAAAAAGAGAAAAGCATAATGTTCAACTTATGGAGAAAGAAAGAAATCAGAGAAAAAAAGTGGACAACGAAAGATAATACGTATAAGAAAAAGGTGATGATACGGTAATAAGAAAGAAAAATTAGGGGAAAAAATAAGTCAAGGAAGAATTACAATATGTTACTCTGTCTTTTACTGTTCTTTAAGCTTACAGTGAGCCAGCTGTTGGCTCTTGGTGACATTTCCTTAAAGATTATCGAAGGGAGGAGGAGGATATAAGTCCAGCGTGGTTGAAGGAAATATAAAACGAAGTCTTTGCTTTTTTAGGAGGGGAAGGAGAGGGTAGGGTTGGTGCTAGGGGCATGGGCATGGGCATGGGCATTCCGAATGAGAGAGAGAGAGAGAGAGAGAGAGAGTGTCTCTCTGACGAACCAGCCTGTGGTGGTAGAAAGGAAATGTAGAACGAAGTCTTTGCTTTCGTGGGGGGCGAGGGGGGGGGTGGGGGGGGGCGGCTGGTGCTGGTGGCATTGGGCATGGTCATGAGAGAGAGAGAGAGAGAGAGAGAGAGAGAGAGAGAGAGAGAGTTGCAGGCGGGAGACCAAACAGCCGCGGACGGCCGCCATGTTTGCCCGGGCAAATAGTTGCACACTGAAACACTGAGTGAAGACAAACTTCGTTTTCGGGGGAGCCCACCGGCCTGCCATAAGACCCAGACCCCAACAGATTCCCCCTCCCTTTCTCCTTCCCCTTCCCCTTCCCCCTTCCCTCCAACTTCTGCTCCTGTCTTCCCAAGTTTATCCCGATCGACGAAAAGGCTTTTTGCTGGTACCCGCCTCTGATGCCAAGTCGCGGGATTTTTGCTTTTTGGCGAATTTTTCCTTTTTAAGGTCATTGCAGTCGCGAAAGGGGGTTCAGGGGAGGTGGGGGGCGGGCCAAAGGAAATTTTCAAGATTACGGCCAACTTTTATATTGCTGGGTTTTGTTTTATTGGTCAAATTACTTATTAGAGCAAAGGTGTTTTTTTTTCCTCCCTCTCGCGTTGACGGTGGGCTTTGCAAGAATGTGTGGGGTGATCGTCATCTTTAAGAATATGTTAAGTGGCAACGCTTTCGTCTATTCTCGATTAAATGAAGAATAGTGTTAGATATTGACGAGATACTGACATCATCAGTAGGTAGTCAAGGCTACCTTGACGTTAGTTAGTCAAGGCTGCCTTGACGTTCCAAAAATAAACGAAACGAATTCGGTTACAGTTGATATTCGTAATCTTTTTCAGCATAACGCTGAGTGGAAAGCGTTTTCTATTATGTATTTTACACCTACAAGATTCGCCATTTATCCCATAGGCTCTTTCAATAAATGAAGAGCAAAAGGAAGTTGCTATCATTTAATAGGAGATGTATTGACACGTTTCTTTATAACCTTTATAACATTCAGCTGTCATTTTGCAGAAGATATTTGGTGTCTTTGGAATCCTATAATTATGTCCGGGGTCTTGTCAATATAAAGTTAATCTACGAATTTTTTGTGTCTGTAGAAGCTGATTACTACAGACATTCCTGTGAAGTGTTGAAGTGTCTATGTTTACAGGTAACCGTAGTATATTTGTGTGTATATACGTATATATATATATATATAATATATATATATAGATATATATATTATAATCCGAATGACTAGACAAGAAAACTTTGGAGGTAAAACATCTACTATTTCTAAACAACCATGTCACACTTACTTGACGCGTAACATGTTTATACACATTATATTTACATATAATTATATATAAATATATGATATATATAGTATATAGATACATACACTATAAATGTGTGTAAACATATGTTACGTTACAAGTAACATGGTTGCTTAGAAATGGTGAATGTTTTACTTCCAAAGTCTTGTCTCGCTTCCCAGTCATTCGGATGACCCTGTTAACAAAACTGCCAATTATTCTTGTCTTGCTTATTATTATTATCATCATCATCGTTGCAAGCTGTGCGGCCGTTGGGGACATTGTTGTTTTCCTAACGCTCCTTCCATTTTCGCAGCAGCGTGAACCATTTGCAAGACGGCGCACACGACCGAACTCTCCTACAGGTAAAAGGTATAAGAAAACGCATAAATCTCTCTCTAGTTCGGTCCGTGGTTCCATCATCTTGCAGAGGGGCCTAGTACATCGCCTTGCGGGGAACCACACGGCGGTCGGAACAGCCACGTAAAAAACACCTGTCGAAGCGGGGAGGAGGGGAGGGGGTGGTAGGCACCTCTTCCCCTACCCCTCTCTTCCCCTACCCCTCTTCTTCCCTCACCCTTCCCTCCTTTCCAACCCCCTCCCTTCCCTCCCTCCTTCGTAACCAACCCATCACCACTGTTGTCCGCATTACCATAAACCTGACAAGTGAGGAAAGCTTGGCTTATGGGTTTTTTCTGTTATTATAAGTCAATTAACAGCGGATTTTAATAGTCTACTGTGGGGGTGGGGGGAGAGGAGGAGGGCTGGCGTGCGTGCGTGCGTGTCTGACCACCTCCTCCTCCTCCTCCTCCTCCTCCTGCCATTGATGAATGTGAGTTTATCCCACAGCATGACAGATCGTAAATGCTCTTGACGAGACGAGAGGCGTTTCTGGGAGTCACTTGCTCGCTCGTTTCCTGTTGTTACGAGGTGCCTCGTTTTTGACGGTGGATTCTAGGACGGTTTCGGGGGCGGGGGGGGGGGGGGGGGGTGGGGGGGGGGGGGGGGGTGTGGAAGTCGCTCGCTGGAAAATTGAGGAGCTTTTTTTTTCCTTTTGCTTTGAAATTAGTCTTCCGTAATTACATGCTAATTAGAAGGTTTGTACAAGAAGTAAATTGTATTTTGAGGGGTAACTTTTAAACGGTTTTGGGTTGATAGACAGTATGTTTTCATAAGTCTTAAAATTATTATTATTATTATTATTATTATTATTATTATTATTATTATTATTATTATTATTATTATCACTTCTCTAGCTGCTCATCTTAGGAAATTGTTAAGCTTCTGCTGATCAGAATGAAGCTATTGATGGAAATAATCCTAATTACTTGTTAAGGTATATGTTTGCAATAATAGTTAGCTCAAATACTTGTTAAGGTAAATGTTTGCAATAATAGTTAGCTTGATTACTTGTTGAGGTAAATATTTGCAATAATACCTCGATTACTTATAAAGGTAAATGTTTGCAATAATAGTTAACTCATTGACTTAAGTTGAATGCTTGCAATAATAATTAGCATGATTACTTGTTAAGGTAAATTTTTGCAATGATATTAGCTCGATTACTTGTTAAGGTAAATGTTTGCAATAATATTAGCTTGATTACTTGTTAAGGTAAATGTTTGCAATAATAGTTAACTCAAGGACTTATTATTAAGTTGAATGCTTGCAATAATAGTTAGTATGATAACTTGTTAAAATAAATTTTTGCAGTAACATTAGCTAGATTACTTGTTAAGGTAAATGTTTGCATTAATATTATCTTCATTACTTGTTAAGGTAAATGTTTGCAATAATAGTTAGCTTGGTTACTTGTTAAGGTAAATGTGTGAAATAATAGTTAGCTACTTATGAAGTTAAATGTTTGCAATAATTGTTAGCTTGATTACTTAAGGCAAATATTTGCAATAATTAACTAGATTACTTGTTAAGGTCAATGTTTGCAATAATATTAGCTTGATGAGTTGTTAAGGTAAATGTTTGCAATAAGAGTCAACTCGATTACTTGTTAAGGTCAATGTTTGCAATAATAGTTCGATTGCTTATTAAGACAAATATTTGCAGTAATTAACTTGATTACTTAGTAAGGTCAATGCTTGCAATAATTGTTGGCTCGATTGCTTGTTAAAAGTAAATGTTTGCAATAATAGTTAACTCAATTAATTGTTAAGGTAAATGTTTGCTATGATAGTTTTAAGCAAAGGAAAATTATTTCCAAGAGCACCGTTTAAATTCATAAGGTACCAAAAATCTTGTGTAAACGGTGCCTTTTGTATAAATTCAATAAAAAGGAAGTCTGTCTATAATATGATATGGCGAAATAAGCACAATTTTAAATGAAATCATAATTGTAAACAAATGAAAATCACGATAATTGATTCACATGAAGAATGTTTTCTGAAAGGAATCAATTGGGGAGAAAATAAACTCGATGAAGATAAAATTTCAAATTTCGCATTCCTTGAAAAATCATGAAAATAATTATAAATGAATGCATTAATGAATCTAGATA
Source organism: Macrobrachium nipponense (assembly GCF_015104395.2). Classification (NCBI taxonomy): domain Eukaryota; kingdom Metazoa; phylum Arthropoda; class Malacostraca; order Decapoda; family Palaemonidae; genus Macrobrachium; species Macrobrachium nipponense. The sequence goes on along the minus strand of NC_087203.1, from coordinate 115,907,059 downwards.
TTAAATATTGCATTTCCCCAATGGAAAGAAAAATGTTGAAGTAGAATTCCTAAGGAAACGGTGCTTTTAAAAAGGAAAATAAAATGAAAATCAAAATCAGAAAGAACCGCCTCTTCAAAATGTAATTTCAGATTGAACTGTGAGCGCCATTACTTAAAATTAATCAGACGGCATACCCATCATTGCACCCCCTTCCCTTACCCCTACCCCCTGCCCCTACCCATTTTGGCTATTAATTCTCTATTTCATCACGTAATTGTCCATCTGGACGACGGCATTACCTGTGTATTATCTTACAGCACCTACGTAGACATTTCCTTATACCTCCCCGCGAGTGTCTCTTGATGTACCCAAAGACGGTCTGGAAAGGGGGTCTCCTGGGGAGGCTGGAAGGGGTAGAGACGGGGTTTCAGGGGACTTCCCCTCCCCCAGCAAGCTAAAGAGGAGGAGGAGGAGGAGGAAGGAAGGAAGGGGAGGCGGAGGTGGAGACTGGAAGCAGCGAATGTCGGCAATCTGGAGCGCCCCTCATCAATAATGTGTTCGCATAACGATCTTGTAAAAGCAGCAAGCAGCCTCTGTACCGCTGCTGCTGCTACTACTGCTACTAATATCTCTACTACTACTACTACTTCTACTCCTGCTACTACTAGTAGTACTACCACAGCGTCACATCTGCGGCAAACGACGAACGAAAGAAGGAAACGGGATAATGTTACGTTCGAACGATAGGAGGTCTCCAGTGCTTCTTCAAGGAGACACCGATTGTTTTTTTATCGTTAGTCTAGCGGTCGTTTTCCTCGCACTGCTCTTTTTGCTGTTATAGGCCTAGTCCTCATAATCTTAGAAGGCTCATAATGGTTGCATGGTTCTTTATAGGCCTAGCCATCACTGTCTTTGGAAGGCGATAATGGCTGCATTATCATTTATTTTTGTTATAGGCCCAGTCATCGCGTTCGTCTGAAGGAGGTCTCCTCCCACGTTTGCTATGTTCGTACTTCTTTAAACATGTCGTTTTCTTTAATTAGTCTAGCCGTCGTAATGGCTGCATTGCTCTTGTTATAAGCCTAGTCATATTAATCTTAGGAACCTCCTGTCGTCTCCTGACGGTGCAGAAGCCTTCGACGACAGTGGGCTTTTTCTTAATAGTCTTGCAAGACGAATAAGAAGCTATCGTGGGTGTCAACATGCAACCACCGGGTGGTTGTCGCTCACTTTCTCATAACTTTTTTTGCTCCCTCCGTCTTTCCTTTCGTGATTCTCTGTATTTTGCTATCTCCCGCATTCTGAAATTGTAATTTTGGGCTTCAGGCTACCTTAGAACAGAGTAGAATCATTGGAAGGGTTGTAAGAGAGACTTGGATTACGTGTGTGCTTAGACCTAAACAAGACGGGTTTATCATAGGCAGGAATTACACAAGTTTAATATTTTTGTTAATAAATTGTTCGGTAATGTATGGGATTTAAACATTCCGTTCTGATGGCTTTTATTGATTGCAAGAATGCGTCATGACACCGCCTATAGACCAGTATCATGGGAGGTCATGGATCTCTGTAACATTCTTGTGCAATATGATAAACTATACTCTGTTTTTTTCCATCTGTCCATCCGCCTGTGGTGAATGTGCATGGTAACACTGCGTCCGGGCAGCGTCCCGGGCTTTAAATAATAACCTATTTCGAATATTAACGGCGTAATTAGCATACAGTAAACTATCAAAACACTTTTCAGTTGCAAATGTACACAAAGATATCCTTTTATTTACCTAAAACTTACACATAGCTTAAGTATTTAACGCCCGAGTTGCAGTGTTACTATGCGCGACCACCACAGGCGGATGGAGAGATGGAAAAAAAGAGTATAGTTGATATGCTTGAACGGAGTAGATGCGAAATTACTATAAGAAAAATAAGTGACATATATATTTATATATATATATATATATATATTATATATATATATATATATATATATTATATATATATATGTATATATATATATATATGTATGTATATATATATATATATATATATATATATTAACTTTTTTATCTTATGAATATTGTTTATCTATGATCAATTTATTTATTAATTCATTTACATATTATCGGTTGAAATGACAGAATGATTTTAATTTAACAATGAGTTTTTAACATTTTTTGTCTAACCCCAAAAAGCGGGAATATTTAGTCCCATCAATACAAATAACATTTCTTCATGAATTTAAGAAGTGTCTTTAACATTTGTGTATGTGACTGTTTGTGAACGTTTTATATTTTTATTTATTTATTTATTTATTTATTTATTGTTTTTTTGCTCTGCTCGTGCGCGCGCGCTCGTATTTTCAGAAGTGTCTTTAACTTATGCGTATGTGACTGTTTGTGAACATTTTGTTTGTGAGTTTTTTAATTTTTTAATTTTTTTGTGAACATTTTGTTTGTGATTTTTAATTTTTTAAATTAATTTTTGTCCCTTCTCGTGCGCGCGTATTTAAGAAGTGTCTTGTGTCTTTAACTTATGCGTATGTGACTGTTTGTGAACGTTTTCTTTGTAAGTTTTTTTTTCTTTCTTTCTTTCTTTTTCGTCTATAAAGTCGAAAGGTCGCTAATTGCAGCGGGTCCACCCCCGAATAATCAGCTCGGTAATAAGTAGCTGTGAGGGGCGCGTAAATCCCCCTTAGGTAAGGAGACACATCATTATTACCTTGATGATGTCACTGATGATACGGTGTGTGACGACCCCGCGAGTCAAAATAAGCGACAATTAGTCGTTCGAACGACGCAGAACGACTTATACTGGCGTCCGGGACCTTAACGACTTGGTTCTTCCTGGATCTACTTTATAGAGGAAATCTATATACAGTATAAAGGAGGGAAACGTAATACAGGGGGTCTATATATACATGGGAAGTACCTACCTGTCAATGTACTGGTTTGGCTGAGAGTGGGGTGGAGAGAAAGGGAGGTTGGTTCTGTTGGAGGGGTTTGGGTGGGCGGGGGTGGGAGGAGGGGGAGGGGGAAGCAGTGTTTTTAGGGGTGGTTTATACTTAAGGAACCATCTTTAGTCTTTCCATGATACCGAGTGTAAGATAATGTCTTGTTTTATTATCATTTCCATTTGGTTTAAAATTTTTATGTATTTATTAATTTTTTCCATTCAATTCTGGTCTGCAACTCAGTATTTCTTTTTGTGAGAGGGCCATTTAATGATGGCTTTGTATATAGGAGTATGTGATTCGGTTATGCATGTTTGCATATTTCTTATTTTCTATAAACTTCGGAATCACAGCACCCGTTGATGTTAAGTGACAATAGTCATGAAGAGATGTCTATAATATTATGTCAGCGACCAACTTCAATACTCGATTGGTAGGTTCTCAAATGCAAATTGGTTTTATGTAATCAAGTTTCCTAAAAAAAAAAATGTTTTAAATAAATGGCAAATGATTTTATATATGTAATCAAGTTTCCTAACAAAAAAATAAATGTTTCAGATAAATGACAAATGATTTTATATATGTAATAATAACGTTTAAAGAAAATATATGGATTATTTATAATCTGTTAGTGCAATTTCAAAGTACACATATTAAGTTCGGTGTTTAAAAGCTATTATCACTTTCTTCGTAATGAACACCATAATATTCTTAGGAATTTGAATCTCAAGTCAGTGGTTCCTGCAGTGGGCTTGTTTCCATATGAATTGTGTTCATCTTCTGAATAATAATAATATAATAATAATAATAATAATAATTATAATTATAATAATAATAATAATAATAAAATCCGAGTGGATCTTGCATGTTTGTCCGCCCCGGGTGGGAGCGAGTGGGAGGGTAGGGGAGACATTACGGACAGTGCCGAGTTCCAGCGCAGCTCGTAGTAGTAATTGTAATAATAATAATAATAGTAACAATAACACCATTTCCAATAACTATTAAATTAATAATTCCATTTTCCATTGAAACAGATCATGTGAAAGGAAATATTGACGTTGATGACTACTATACGTGTCAAGCTCGTAGCAGTAGTAGTAATAATAAAAATATAAATAATAATAATAATAATAATAATGATAATAATAATAATAATGATAATAATAATAATAATAATAATAATAATGAAACACCATTTTCAGTAACTATTAAGTCAACAATTCCATTTTTTATTGAACAGATCACGTCGTGAAATGAAATATTGACGTTGATGACTCCTATACTTTTTTTTTGAAAATGTGGATCTTCTCCCGTGTTATCGTGTAATGAATATTTCTCTTCGTTCATCTATCTATCTCCTTTTTCAGCCCGTCCGAACTGGAGACGTCACTTTGGGTACAGATCAGAAGATCCCATTTTGTTCAGAAGTTGCCCTGGGATGTGTGATCTCATATCTGAAATAGGTTTTTCTGCGCCAGAGTGTTTCACGGGGCGTTATGATCTGTCTTAAGGCTCTCTCTCTCTCTCTCTCTCTCTCTCTCTCTCTCTCTCTCTCTCTACTGAAAATAGTTTTTACAGTGCAACATAAACGGCATGTTCCTTACTTTCGTCCACATATCGTCTTATTCTCTCTCTCTCTCTCTCTCTCTCTCTCTCTCTCTCTCTCTCTCTCTCTCTCTCTCATCAAAGCACTGGTCTGCCATTTTTGACATCACATGGCGCTGCTCAAATATTGATCTGAAAGTAGA
>NC_087203.1:115887379-115897379 GCF_015104395.2 Macrobrachium nipponense | reverse complement strand
TACACAGATTGAGAACTTGCTGCGTACATATCACGAACAAGTTGAGAACGAATTAAGTCGTTGACTTGTATCAATCCGTTTTGAAAACTTCAGATATATATATATACTATATATATATATACTATATATATATATATATATATATATATATATATATATATATATATCTTTTATTATTGTTTGTTCTTTATAAAATGTGTCTTTATCTTTCACAGACTGATGATGCACAGAGATTTTCATGTGCGAAACGTTTCTTAGAATAAATCTATGTTTTAATCATTGTATCATGGACATCCCCTGGAGGTTTTATATATATATATATATATATATATATATATATATATATATATATATATATATATATATATATGAATAATTTATCCACATCGAACCTTTATTCATTTATATATCATTCGAGCTACAAATGTCCTTTACTATCTAAATTCGCTCTACCTCGGAATTTATATATTTTCATATATGTACCGAAGGGGAATTTTTTAGTTGATAATAATTTCGTCCCCCCATGGGATCGAACCACCGTCCAAGTGGACGGGAAGGAAATCAGGTACAAAGACAAATGACGCTATCCAACAATCAGCAACAGAGATGCTATAAAGTTTTACATCGAATCTGACCTTACAAATCACTCTCGAACTCGGTGTTTTCGTAATTAGAATCGATATGAAACCCCGTCTACCATGTTAGCTAATTCGAGCGTTTGACCCACTGTCTGTCCTGATTTCGTTCCCGTCCACTTGGACGGTGGTTCGATCCCATGGGGGGACGAAATTATTATCAACTAAAAATTCCCCTACAGTACATATATGAAAATATATAAATTCCGAGGTTTAGAGCGAATTTTAGAATATTTAAAGGAACATTTGTAACTCAATGAAATATATATATATATATATAATATATTAATATATGTATATATACTATATATATATATATATAATATATAATAATAATTATATTATATGGTATTGTGTGCTGTGTGTGTGGGTGGGTGTAACGGCAACTGGGAAATAGGATGATGAAGTACTAAATATTAGCGTGGAATTACATATAGCAACAGAAATACTAAACAAACTTATATATGTAGAGAGAGAGAGGAGAGAGAGAGGGGGGGGGGGGGCTACATGTCACCAACTGTCAAAACAAATTGTCCTTAATAGCACAAGTGGAAGAGCGTGTCATTCCTTGAGCAAACATTGCGCGTTATTATAAACATGAAAATGATTTTACGTCTAAATGTATTTTGCCGATGTGACGAAGTGCAGAGGAGCACTAATGACTAAAATAAACAAACAAGAAGACTGTAAATGAGAAAAATGCTTAAAACAAGTAAACAAGAGGATTGTGAATGATTGTGAGTGACGGGTAGAATAAAAATTTTGCATAGCGAAAATTCAAGTTGGGGTATGCATGAAATCTTAGAATAATAAAAATAATAAAAAAGGTAAAAAGTTCCTCATCATGATCCATTCCTCGTCTTTTCCCTCACCTTCCACCCCTCCCCAAATCACCTCACACCTCCACCCTCCTCCCCTCCCCATTGGCGATTGCATGAAATCTTAGGTAAAAAAAAAAAAAAAAGTCCTTTTTATTATGGGCCCTTTCCTCATCGCTCCCCTCCACTCAAACCCATCTCCCCCTCTCCCTCCCCTCCCATTCCCCTTTCTACTCCCCTCCCACCATTCCCCCTATCCCCCTCCTCATTTCCCTCCCCCACCCCCACCCTAATGGGTGACCGCATGGCATTTACTCCAAAAATAATAATATAATAAAAGAAACAAAATTCCGCCTCATTTTGACACCATCCTCATCCTTCCCCTCACGTTCCCCCTTCCATTCCCTACCCCAAATTCCCCTTCCCACGCTCCCCCACCCCCTAATTCCCCTCATCCCACCTCCAACCCCTACTTGGCCAACTAACAGCCAGAACTGTGTCCAAGGCCTCCTCCATCCTCGTCAGCGATAGCCAGAAGTCTTTGTTCGTAAAAGCTGCTGTTTTCGTCTCTTTAAAGGATCCAAGGTAGAGATCGGAATGAGAGAGAGAGAGAGAGAGAGAGAGAGAGAGAGAGAGAGAGAGAGTGATACGCCTGGCTATGTAAATGAGACCTTGCTCTGGATATGTCCCTGAGTAGATGGGGAAATGGGGAATTAACCACTTTATATACAAGAGAGAGAGAGAGAGAGAGAGAGAGAGATGCTTCGTGTATTTGTAGGTAATCGCTCGGAAAGGGGAGGGTGTCGTCAGTAATTTTGTAGTCCTAATGGAAGCATATTAGCGAAGGCGGAGAGAGAGAGAGAGAGAGAGAGAGAGAGAGAGAGAGAGAGAGAGAGATAAGTAACGGAATGCTTTCGAATGATAAACGTACCATAAGTGATCGATGATGATGTTTTGAGGCGCCTTCCCCCCAAAAAAAAGGATGTTTTTATTTGAATGTATAGAATACTTTATAGATATGTAGCTGATTATTAGCGTTTGTAAAACAAAGTTTTTTTCTTGTTTATAAAAAGACGACAGCATAAGATATAACTTAAGATATAACTTATGTACATTATTTTTAAGGATAACTGTTAACATCGAAGAAATAACTTGACTTGCTAAGATAATTATTATTATTGTTTTTAAATATGTTGCATTTTGTGATGTGTTTTTGTTTGGTTACCATTTACTGTCACTTTTATTCAGAAACTGGAGGGGTGACAACGAGTATGTTTTTCTTACGTCATTATTAAGATAATTATTATTATTGTTTTTTAAATATGTTGCATTTTGTGATGTGTTTTTGTTTACATTTACTGTCACTTTTATTCAGAAACTGGAGGGAGACAACGAGTATGTTTTTCTTACGTCATTATTATTAATTATTATTATTATTATTATTGATTATTATTATTATTATTTTATTATAATTATTATAATTATTATTATTATTATTATTATTATTATTATTATTATTATTATTATTATTATTATTATTTTATTCTAAGGGGTCCACAATAATAAAAAATGTTACGAGTCCGTGTATAATTTCTAAAACTTTACAAAAAGCTTTCGAACCCTTCCCTGGGTTCATCTTCAGTCTCTGAAGATGAACCCAAGGAAGGGTTCGAAAGCTTTTTGTAAAGAGTTTTGAAAATTATACACGGACTCGTAACATTTTTTATTATTGTGGACCCCCTAGAATATTATATATACTCTCGCGATAGAGAGTTTCCCCCCCCAAAAAAATAAATTATAATTGTTATTATTATTATTATGGTTGTCAAGTTCAAGGAGAAATTATTCGAAACATTTTCCCTGTAAGAATATATATATATATATATATATATATATATATATATTATATATATATATATATATAATAATACATGTACATTTACATTACATATATACATATACATGTGTGAGTTTATGTATGTATGAATTAGAATTATATTTTATTCATGTTTAATTTATGTTCCATACATTCGCCTGTTGCTTACCTTGAATTTCGTTAACTGAGAGAGAGAAGAGAGAGAGAGAGAGAGAGAGAGAGAGAGAGAGAGAGAGAGAGAGAAGTTGGCCTAGGATTGATGTTTAACTGATTTTTGCATTGTGTAATAATAATAATAATAATAATAATAATAATAATAATAATAATAATAATAATAATAATAATATAATAATAATAATAGTTTTCAAGCAGCCTTTATGTCTTATGAACAATTAGTAATAATAATTTTTTGTCAACACGAGTACAATTATTTTTAATTGACAGAGAGCCAGATGTAGCTTATAGTAATGATGATGTTAATATAGAGTTCAAGTAGCTATTATGGTTTATGATAATGATTATGTTGATAAATTTATTTTTTATAAACACTAGATGCCTAGTATACTTTGTGTCCTATAATAAAGTTTATAATATTAATAGAATAATTTTATCTAAAAAAGGTATTTTGCTGATATTATTATTCTTTAAGCGCAAATAAAATTATTTTTAACAGAAAAAATGCCAAAACCAAAATCCCGAGGGGGATGCAGACCCCTTCGGTCCCTCAGTCAAGTATTTTTGCTGATATTATTATTTTTTTTTTCAAACGGAAATAAAATTATTATTTTTTAACAAAATCCAAAATCCCGGGGGAGATGCAGACCCCCTTCGTCCGTCCGTCAAATATTTTGCTAATATTATTATTTTTTCAAACGGAAATAAAATTATTTTTAACAGACAGAAATTCCAAAATCCCGAGGGGTTTCAGACCCCCTTCATCCGTCCGTCAAATATTTTGCTAATATTATTATTTTTTTTAAACGCAAATAAAATTATTTTTAACAGACAGAACGTTCAAAATCCCGAGGGGTATGCAGAACCCCCGAGGGGGGTGCAGACCCCCTTCGGTCCACCCGTCCGGTGTCCCAAACAAGAGACCAGCTTCGGCATCCACAGATCCACAGCTAGGCAAAGCCATCCATCCCACCGCCGCCACCACCACAGGAAAGGGAAAGAGGGGGGGGGGGGGGGCGGAGGGGGGGGGGTGGTTTGTAGCCGGTTGGGGGGGGGGGGTAAAGAGGCTATAAGGGATACGTTGTATAAATTCGCGGTCAGAGGCGTAAATGTTCTTGACGGGAAACACCGCCTCTCATCGCCGGAGATAGTAGCGTTTGAGCACCAACATCACCAACACCAGCAGCATCCAGACGAGAGAGCATCCTGAGCTGTCGGCTGTCGATTCCGAACCCACTCGGTGCCAGGGCCAACGAGGATTGATGAATTTCCCTTTCCCTCGCTCCCCTCCCCCAACCCACCCACACCCTCCCGCCCCCCCTATCCCCTCCGCGATCACTTGTCTATAGAAACAAATGTTCCACAGTGCTTGCAGACGGTGGTTGGTGGGTGGTGGTGGTGGTGGGGGTTGGAGAGGGGATGGGAGGGGAGGGTGGGTAGCTGAGCAAGAGCATCAAGGCACAGCATCCAGTTTTGGAATATCGTTTGCGAGATTCTCTCTCTCACTGGGTTGTGTGTGTGTGTGTGTGTGTGTGTGTGTGTGAGAGAGAGAGAGAGAGAGAGAGAGAGAGAGAGAGAGAGAGTGAGTGGATATTGAGAGACAGAGTTTTGGATATTACTGAGAGAGAGAGAGTTACAAGGAAAGAGAGGCGGAAAATTTTTGGATATTGTTGTGAGAGAGAGAGAGAGTTTTAGATATTGTTGAGAGAGAAAAAGAGAGAGAGGCGAGAAAGTTTTGGATGTCGTTGCGCGTTATGGAAAAGAGGGCAAGGACGAAGAGAGAGAGAGAGAGAGAGAGAGAGAGAGAGAGAGAAGAGAGCATATGAATTTGCATGCGGGATACACCAAGGATTTAATTCCCTTTTTGGAACACAGAAGAGGACAAACACAGTCGGGAATGAAGGAAGACCGTAATAGTTTTATTTTTTTACTTTTATTTTTTCTTTTTGTTATTGAAGGAGGATTACAGTCTTTTTTTTTTCGAAGAGCTTTGGAGACCCTTCATCCTCTGCCTAGTTTTATTTTTATTTATTTTTTTTAGAAGCTATTTTTCATGATTGGAAGTGGATCCTTCCCTTCCTTTGGACAATATATAGGAAAGTATTTTGCCTTAGGCCTCGAATATGTTTACGGGTGTTCAAAGGATTTTCAGGAATTTGGCTCAAATACGTTGAGTGATGTTGTAGGTGTAGGGTTCTTCAGTGCTAAAAAATAATGGTTTTTCTTTCTTTATCTTGACAGTTTTTTCTTTCATTATCTTTCTTACTTTGTCTTTTGCCTAGTCTTCATATTAGTGTGATTTTAATACGTTAGTTATCATAATAATGGAATAATGTTTGTGTCCTGCAATTGGAGTTTCGTAAGTTTTGCTTTGATTTCCGATTTAAGATATTAATTTTGAATTCAATGCATAAGATATCAATTCAGTTATTAAAAGGGTGATTTCATATTAATTTTCTTCATTAAAGTTCGATTTTAAATTCTCTTTCTCTATTAAAGGGCGATTAAAAATTTTATTCCTTTATTGGAATTTATTCTAAATTTTACTCTTTTTAAAGGGCGATTTTAAATTTGTTTCTTTTTCATGGGTGATTGTAAATTCGGGTTTTTAATGGGTGATTTTAACACTTAATCATTTTTAAAGGGTGATATTAAATTCTGGTTTTTAAAGGGTGATTGTAAATTCTGGTTTTTAATGGGAGATTTTAAAATTAATTCATTTTTGAAGTGTGATTGTAAAGTCTGGTTTTTAAAGAGTGATTTTAAATTCTGTCACTTAAGGGGTGACTGTAAATTCCGTTTTTAATGGGTGAATTTAAAATTCTACTCCCTTATTAAAGGGTGATTTTAAGTTATATCCCTTTTTTTTTAGAGAGAGAGAGAGAGAGAGAGAGAGAAGGCGAGAGGGGAGAGAGAGAGGAGAGAAGAGAGAGAGAGAGAGAGAGAGAATTTTAGCTACCCAAATTCACACTACATAGTAATAGTCTTCACAGAAATGCACCCGAAATCAGGCAGTAAAGACGAAGCATTGACTGAGGGACGACCATCTCCTCCCATGAGCTGATCCCTCAGAGATGAGGTTCTCTTTTTATTTAGTTTGATGCGATTATGAGTCACGAGACGACAGAGGAAAAAGACCCTCATATTATGAGAGGATTGGGAGGAATGAGGTAGACCGCATAACTGGGCCTGGGTGGTCGAAAGCTGGAGAGAGAGAGAGAGAGAGAGAGAGAGAGAGAGAGAGAGAGAGAGAGAGAGAGAGAATTGGTGATGATGGGTCGACAGGACGGGTTGGGGAATTGAGGCAGGAGAAAGAGAGAGAGAGAGAGAGAGAGATAGTCTTGCTGTTTTCGTCTTGCATTCTGTTAGCTGTCTTGTTCTTTGGCTAAGAAGAGAGAGAGAGAGAGAGAGAGAGAGAGAGAGAGAGAGAGAGAGAGAGAGAGAGTTCACTTAAGTAAAAATATGGTGATTTTTCGTTCTTTTCAGTTCATTCTGCTTGTGATTTTTATTTAATTTTATTAAGCGAAGACAGAATGCATTACTACTCTAAAAACAGTACACCTTGTATTTTAATAATTTAATTATTTTTTATCTGCTTGTTTGTTTCTTGATTTATCTTTTATTCGCTTCTGATAACTGATCACTTCTTTCTGTATATCATATTATCTGCTGGAAGTTTGATTTTTTGAAGTTAGTGGCCTCAGTAGGGATTTTAAGTCAGTGGCTTCTGTTGAAATGTTAATTCAGTGGTCCCTGTAGGAATTTGAAGTCAGTGGCCTCTGTAGGAATTTTATGTCAGTGGCCCTTGTAGGAATTTTATGTCAGTGGCCCTTGTAGGAATTTGATGTCAGTGGCCCTTGTAAGGATTTAAAGTCGGTGGCCCCTTTTGGAATTTTAAGTCAGTGGGCCTTGTTGAAATGTTAAGTCAGTGGCCGCTGTAGGAATTTGAAGTCAGTGGCCGCTGTAGGAATTTGAAGTCAGTGGCCGCTGTAGGAATTTGAAGTCAGTGGCCCTTGTAGAATTTGATGTCAGTGGCCCTTGTGGAATTTGACGTCAGTGGCCTCTGTAGGAATTTGAAGGCCCCTTTTTGAATTTTAAGTCAGTGACCCCTGTAGGAATTTTAAGTCCGTGGCCCTTGTAGAATTTGATGTCAGTGGCCCTTGTAAGGATTTAAAGTCGGTGGCCCCTTATGGCATTTCAAGTCAGTGGCCCCTGTAAGAATTTCAAGTCAGTGGCCCCTGTAAGAATTTCAAGTCAGTGGGCCTTGTAGAAATTTTAAGTCGGTGGCCCCGTAGGTTTGTTTGCTAAATAAGTGGAACACCGAATATTTGCAAAGTAGATAGTTACTTATGTTAATTCATTTTAATGAATGGGGTTAATCTTCTGATTAATTAATTAATTAATAATAATAATAATAACAATAATAATAATAATAATAATAATAAGTGTTTTCTTCAGGTTTTCGTACTTGATGTTAATGTATGCTTTATGTAATCGTTTTCCAATTAGTTACGAATTAATGATGAAATTCTTTCAATATTCATAGGGATAATTGGATACTCTAGTTTCCTGGTAGTCGGTATTTTCCAGCGTCACATTGAAAACAATTAGTTTTTGAGTGTTTCCCGCCCAGCGAGATATCCTTTTTTATATATCATCATCATCATCCCTTTTTGCATGCTAAACAGATCCTGTCAGGAAGAAGGAGTAGAAATCCCATTTACAGATGCATTATTAAACTATCAGTTATTTCGGGGGAGCGCAAAAGTCGACTTGGAATGTGCGGGACTCCGTAACCACATTTGGGGAGGGGTGGTGGGAGGGGGGGGGGGAGGGGCGGGGGCGGGGGCGGGTGGGGATGTTCTATAGCCTGTCCATCCCTACCTACTCACCAACCACCCCTACGAATATACCGAGTACTAGGGTACCAGGGGGTCGGGGGTCCTATGCCATAGCACCCTCCCACTTTGGTAGAAGGGGGGTGGGGGTTCCTATGCCCAAGGACCCACCTACCTCTCCTACGAGTATATCGGGTACCAGTGGGTCGGGGTCCTATAACCCAAGCACCCACCTACCTCTCTCTACGAGTATACCCGGTACAAGAGGGGACCATCCTACGAGTTTATACCGAGTACTAGGGCACTTGGGGCCGATGGGGGGGGGGGGGGAGGGGGTGGGTAGGAGGAAGGGGTTGAACAGAAAAAGAAACCGGAATTATAGCACAAAGTTTCGTATAATTGGGTGTAATTAGTGAGAAAATGCGCAAAAAACAATGGAAGTTAACTCCAACGCTGACAGCTTCAAGAAAACTATGGACTCATTATGTAATTTGCCTCAACTTCGCAGACGGGGACCCCAGGAATGGGTTGGAATCCCCACCGTCCGCCATCTTTCCCTTTCTTATGCAAAACCACAATGGGAGAAGGGGCTATGAAAGAGGGTGCTGAGGGAGGGGGTATGGAAGGAGAGGTGGGGTCCGCTTCCTTTTTTTTTTTTTTTTTTTTTTTTGTACTCGAGCTCATGAAGATATTGCAATCGTATGGCTTCTGTTTCCTCGTAAACGCTTCTGGGTGCTGGGAACAAGAGCGTTTTCAACGGGGAACGAGTTAGTTTTTATTTATTTATTTATTTTCTATATTTTTATTTTACTTTATTTTATTTATTTTATTTTTTTAGGACGCGTTATGTTGCATGGCTCGAGTTCGGTACACACGCTCTTTTGTGCTGTTGTGATTGTGTTACCTCTTTTGTAATTTTGTCGTTTTGTAATCTCTTTTGTAATTCAGTCATTTTGTTACCTTGTTTTTGTAAGTACTTTTGTTACCTTTTGTAATTTTGTAACCTGTTTTGTTATTTGGAACCTCTTTCGAACTTTTGGATCCTCTTTAGTAATTTTTTAACCTCTTTCGTAATTTTGTGACGTCTATTGTAATTTGTAACTTGAAAATTCGTAATTACTTTTTTTTCGTAACTTCTTTTGTAATTTCGTAACCTCTTTTGCAATTTTGTACTTTTATAATTACTTTTGTAATTTTGTATACTCTTGTAATTTCGTAGCCTCTTGCAATTTTGTAATATTGTAATTACTTTTGTAATTTTGTATACTTTTAATTTCGTAGCCTCTTGCAATTTTGTAATATTGTAATTACTTTTGTAATTTTGTATACTCTTTTGTAATTTCGTAACCTCTCTTGTAATTTTGAAGTGTTGTAATTACTTTTATAATTTCGTGACCTGTTTCGTAATTTGTAACCTCACTGGAATTTTATAACCTCCTTTGTAAGGTTGTAATACTTATAATTTTGTAACCTCGGGAGAATAGAAGCGAAGAGTAGCTTTTTGAAATAAATCTGTTTGAACCTTTTGTCAAAAACCGAACGATTCAAAGAAATTGATTTTGTAAAAATTGTTTGTTGGAATGAAGCCTTCTAAAACTCTCTGACGATGTCGGTAGATTGTGATAGCGATAAAATTTGCCTTTCCGTTTTAATAGAATC
>NC_087203.1:115852379-115884879 GCF_015104395.2 Macrobrachium nipponense | reverse complement strand
TTCTCTCTCTTGATCCCTTTTGAACCTATAGGTGTTGCCAGCACCTTTTAATCAAGATTCCGTCGTGTCCCCCACCCCCCTAGTAGGTCTTCTTGTAATATTCGACTCGCATATGCGCTGCCTCGCAAGTGTGGTTTTCCGTATAGTTTACCTACGTTTTTGTCGGGAAATGGCACGATTTAATTCTCGCATCTAAACGAACTGATTTTTATTCGTTTTAAGGCTGTTCGAGGAAAGAGCCAGTGGGTGAGATATATTTGCCATTTGCATGAATTCCCTTGAGGCTTCGAGGATGGGCTTCTCTCCTCCTCCTCCTCCTCTCTATTTTTGGCTCCGTAATTTTGTTTCGGTAAATAAGATTCTTTTGTCTTTTGATTTTAAAGGATTATTTTTATTCAGATTCGTTTGTCTTTTGATTTTAAAGAATTATTTTTATTTAGATTCCTTTGTCTTTTGATTTTAAAGGATTATCTTTGAATGAAATTTTTTTTATATATATTTTAGTTAAGTACATAAAAATTCAAGTCTTCATTTTAAAAATTATATTTTAATATAAGATATCTTTTTACATATGTTATTTAGGTAAATAAAGATTTATTCATCTTTAGCTTTAAATAATTATCCAGAAATAAGCTTTTTTTCATCTTTATTTAAACGAAGAAAGATTTATTTATCCTTCAGTTTCAAAAATTATTTAGAAAAGGAGAGTTTTATATTTTTATTTAAATAGGTTTATTCTTTTTTTTAGTTTAAAAAAATTGTCTATGACTAAAAGAAAATTTTTACATCTCTAAAAAGAATAAAGATAGATTTCTCTTTTAACTAAAAAAATCTTTCAATAAAAGATAATTTTTACCTGTAGCTTAATATGTAGATTTATATATAGTTGACTTAGAAAAACCTGTAGGTTACCTGTAGAAATCAACAATGTATTTCTAAAGGTGTCATGTATTGGTAAAATAGATTAAAAAGCTCAGTTAGAGATTATGAGTTTTTTGAAAACTCATTTAATCTCCCTTAACCCTCACCTCCTCCTCCTCCTCTCCCACATTCCATACCCCATTTCCAACTTGGCCTCCTCCCCCTCCTTTCTTTCTTTCCCTCAATTACATACTGATTAATCTGTGAGGGCTGCGTGATAGGGAAAGAGAGAGAGCGAGAGAGAGAGAGTTAGAGATGAGAGAGAGGAGAGAGGTAATTACCAGCAAATGTTGTAAGCTGGCTTGAAGGATTGTTGCAAGATATGAACAGAATACTTTTTAACTGCGGCAGAATAAAGTAACGGAGAGAGAGAGGAGAGAGAGAGAGAGAGAGAGAGCGTGGGGGGTGGGTAAGGGGTGAGGGATTTCGTAAGCAAAGCCTCGCTATCTGCTTTCGTTTACCATACCCATTCAAAGTTGTCGAAATCTTGAGTGCTATCCTTAATGGAGTAATTTTTCTCCAGTCCCCTTGGAGTCTTTACCCACGAGCTGATCACTTCCTAGGGAGAGATAGAGAGAGAGAGAGAGAGAGAGAGAGAGAGAGAGAGAGAGAGATGGCGGAATGGAAGAAGGGTGGTGGAAGGGTAGGAAGGGGGTGACAGTGGGGTTAACATACAGAGAGAGAGAGAGAGAGACAGAGAGAGGAGGGGCGTAGGGTTTACCACGACTTTAGTAAAGGGAACCATTGGAGGTTGGGGGGTTAGGGGAGGTTTGTGGGGGGTATTGGGATGAAGGGGGGTGGGGATCCTAAGCTGGAAAAGGAAGGTGGCTAAGAATCCTTTATTTTTTTCCTTTTTTTTATTTCTTTTTCCTTTTTAGGAAGTTATGTAGGAAAGAAGGAGGAAGAACGAGAGGAAAGAGAGAGAATAAAAATGGGTAAAAAGAAAAAGGGGGGAGGGGGAAGTAAAAGAAAGGAGATAGATGGAGTGGATAAGGCTGATAGATTAAGAGAGCCATTGTTGGATTCTCCCGAAAGGTTAAGGTGAGGAGGAGGAGGACTCGGTGTCGGACCTACTTCGTTTTCCCTCAGCTTTGTGGATTTTTCCTCACTTTATGGCAGAGGAGAGAATGTGTTTATCTGCCATATCTTCCTTTGGGAAATGTTCCCGAAGGCTTCCAAAGACAAATTCACACTATTTTATAGAGTTTATAATAGATTTTAAAATTGTTTTTCATAAAAATGATCTGTTGCGGGGTTTCATGAAAAAAAAAAAAAACTTCCTTACTTTATGGCAGAGCAGAGAATGTGTTGATCTGCCATATCTTCCTTTGGGAAATATTCCCAAAGGCTTCCGTAGACAAATTCACTATTTTTATAAGTTTATAATTTTATTTTAAATTGTTTTCCCAAAAATGATCCTGCGGGTTTCATAAAAAAAAAAAAAATTCCTTTATGGCAGACAAGAGAATTTTATCTGGCCCTATCTTCCTTTGGGAAATAATTTCCCCAAAGGGCTTTCCCGTAGGACAAATTCCACATTTTATTTTAAGGTTTATAATAGATTTTAAAATTGTTTTTCACAAAAATGATCTGTTGCGGGGTTTCATGACAAAAAAAAAAAAAAAAAAAAAAAAAAAAAAATATATATATATATATATATATATATATATATATATATATGACTGGTAAAAGTGTTCTGTAACAACAGAATTCCTCTAATAAATATATATATATATATATATATATATATATATATATATATATATATATATATATATATATATATATATATCACTTTATGAGAGGTGAAAAGAAGGAATTTTTTTCCCATATCTCACGTCGAGAATATATAGAAATTTGAATTTGATATATATATATATATATATATTATATATATATATATATATATATATATATAATATATATATATCACTTTATGAGAGGTGAAAGAAGGAATTTTTTTCCCATATCTCACGTCGAGAATATATTGAAATTTGGAGACCCCATACAACAAATGCGAACGAGTTATTATATATTAAAAGTTGCAAAGAATTGAAAAGTCGAATATCGGTAAACTGCAACAGTGCTTGAATTGAAACGGTGCAGTTTGTAGCGTATTGGATGGGGATCGACACCATCTGTTGTAAACAACGAGTCACCCAGATTAATGATTATACGCGTTCAGGCCAACTTGGCGTCGCAGGGTCACTTACCATTGTATTCAATGGAGGGCTCAGGCGCATAAAAAAATAATACTATGTATAGAGAGACCGTTGGTGTTCTAGTTTTCATAGATGTGATCCAGACTGAAAACTGAATGTATTGTAACTATAATGCTTCATTCATCCCAAATCTTAACGTTATTTTATTGTAATCATAATGCTTCATTTACACTAAAAACTGAATGTAGTTATGTTGTAATTATAATGCTTCATTTATGCTGGAAACCGAATGTAATATTGGAATTTATAATGCTTCATTTAAGCTGAACACTGAGTGTAATTATACTGTAGATATGATGTTTCATTTAAGCTGAGAACTAAATTTAATTATCTTGTAATTATAATGCTTAATTTACACTGAATGTAATATTGTAAATATAATGCTTCATTTATGCTGATAACTAAATGTAGTTAATTATAATGTTTCATTTTTACAAAAAAATTAACGTCGTTTTACTGTAATTAAAATGCTTCATTTACACAGGCAACTGAATTATTTTATTGTAATTATAATGCTTCATTTATGCTGAAAAATGAATTTAATTATACTATCTTCATCGCACCGTAACCAGATTGTTTTGTATGTTTGCTTGTTTGTTTTTGTAATTCGTTAGTAAATTCATAATTTTATTATGATAAATTGGCGGCACTGCAGAGTGTCAGTTGGCACGACCATTATTGTGTCGGATAAAGAGAGAATATGAAGTGTGACTGTATTTATTTGTTTCCGTTCGTAATTTTTCTTCTGAGCTCATCAGTGCAGTATGCAATAGAGTATTGTATAACAGGCTTATAATTTGAATTTAGGGAATGCTAGGAGTTGTATGTATGTAGTAATGTAGGAGTTGTATGTATGTATGTATGTATGTATGTATGTAAAGGTCTAACAGATATATAACGAAGTCTGATCTCCAGTTTCTGTATGCGGCCAGAAATAAACTTTCCACCATCCTAAGACAGACCTTCCTATCTTTCCAAACCGTAAGGAGAGAGAGAGAGAGAGAGAGAGAGAGAGAGAGAGAGAGAGAGAGAGAGAGAGAGGAAAAATCTATAATTTGGAAAATTATGGGGTAAAAAGATAAAGAGATGTTTATGGAGATGCTGTGACATTATCTTTATCGCTATCAGCTTCCTAACACTGGCGGATGCTATTGTGGAAGGCCAATTTACCCCACCTTTATCACTTTTTACGGCTGCGCGCTTCCCCCCCCCCCCCCCCCACCCCCCCATTTCCCCCCTTCCCCTTTACCCCTTTCCCTCCTCCCCCTTTCCCCTTTCCCCCTCCTCCACCACCCAAGAATAAACCGCGGTTTTTATTTTCTTCACAAGCGCTACCGTGGTTTATACGTGTCTAAAAGGACAAACCAGTTTTTAGTTTGCATGCAAAAATTAGAGTATTTTATCTTCGGTTTATTTAAGTTTTTTTTTTTTTTTTTTTTATATATGTAATTTTCGTTCATTCCCCATAACTATTTTGAGTTTGTCAGAATGCTGTAGGTTAAGTTTTTATAGGTGCTCGTCATTATAGTTCCCTCTTTCCGATACGTCTGGACGCGAGTTCGAAGTCCCGGCCGGTCATCGGAGCATCTTCGTTTCTCTCCATTTGGA
The DNA here is from genome assembly GCF_015104395.2 of Macrobrachium nipponense. Taxonomy (NCBI): domain Eukaryota; kingdom Metazoa; phylum Arthropoda; class Malacostraca; order Decapoda; family Palaemonidae; genus Macrobrachium; species Macrobrachium nipponense. The sequence goes on along the minus strand of NC_087203.1, from coordinate 115,880,128 downwards.
TCCAGGCTTAGTAGTGGCGGGCGTTTGCCAGAGTTGAATGAATCGAGAAGTCGAGATGGGCGTTGTGGTGATTAATATCATATATAGATATATATACTATATATAATTAGATATATATATATATATATATAGTATATACATATATATATATATATACTAGATATAGTATATATATATAATATATATATATATATATATATATATAATATATTAACAATATATATATGACTGGTAACATGTTCCGTTATAACAGAATTCCATCTAATAAAAGGACCCCATAAAAACACTAAAATACAGAGAGAGAAATACTATATTTCAGAGACTGCTGTCTCCCTCTTCAGGCAGATGAATGGGAAAAGTTACAGAAAAGGTGGTATATATACCAAGAGGTTCATCCACAGGTAAGCCAATTTAGGTCACTCCCGCTTATAATCTTCCTTTAATCTTCTTAAGTGTCGGTTGAATGAAAACCTTGTCGATGACATCTGTGTCCCATGCACCCTTCGAGATATTCATTATCTGTCTCTCTTTAATCAAGGCCGATTCCATCATTTGACTCTTGTACCGGCAGTTGCTGCTATAAATTATACGTGACAAATTCCAGTTAAACTATGGATATGTTCATTATTATGGTTGAAAATAGCTGAGTTTTGTTGTCCATACGTAACTGACCGTTTGTGCTGTATTAATCTCTGGGGAAGTGATTTTCCTGTAAATCCGATGTAAGATTGGTCACAGTCCAGGCATGGGATTTCGTAAACGCATGTGTCCTTGAGGGATGTGATTTGTTGGAAGTTAATCAGGGATTTGGCTAAGGTATTTGGGTAAGTAAATGCAAAAGGGTTAGATTTTCCGAGAGTCTGGGTCACCGTCTAAATCTTGTGTGTATATTTAAAAATATATATATATATATATATATATATATATATATATATATATATATATATGTATGTATATATATAAATACACATACACACACAAGTATTATGTATAATATGCGTATCATACTATATATGTATACATTACATATATATATGTGATGTATTTATGTAAATATATACTAATATGTAATGTATGTATATATAGGTACACATAAATTTATATATTTATATATGATATATGTATATACACTTAATTATGCATGTATATATATGTATATTAAATCTATATATGATATCTAACATAATAATGTACACACACATACACACACACACATATATATATATATATATATATATATAGATATATATATATATATACTATATATAGAATATGTAACATAAAAATATACTATAATAGGTATATACATAATAGGTATATATATATTTAGATATGAGATATATATATATATATATATATAGATATATATATACACGCATACACATAATACATACATATACACAAACATATGTTCATATATGTTTATATTAGTATCGTCCACAAATCCATTACTTCCATCTCATTTCGCCGATCTATTGGTGCCACTGCCGCGGGGAATCAGTTGGGGAGAGAGAGAGAGAGAGAATGCTACATGAAGAAATACGAGAGAGGTATCGACAAAAGTGATTGATAGCTTTGTCCTGAAAGGGGGCGAAAAGAGAGAGAGAGAGAGAGAGAGATGATGATACAACTTAGCTCCCACTGAAACTTGACTTGAACAGCTGTCATTATTCGAAATTAACTAACCCAGCATTGCGCGGGATAAAGCTGTGCATAGAGGAAGGAAAGTTATGATTAGATTGATATATGCGTCTATATATATATATATATATAATATATATATATATATATATATATTTATATATATATATATATATATATATATATATATATATATATAATATATATATATATAATATATATTTGTGTGTCTGCGTGTGTGTGTATAAAATCTCTAGTAAAGAGGTGAAAAGTCTTCAGAAAAAGACGTAAATAACATCTGACCAGACGAAACAAAACTGAAACAAAGTAAAAACTAAGAAAAAATAAAAAAAATAAAGCAAAATCTAAAGAAAAAAGAAAATAAATTAAGATAAAAAAAAACGCGCCTGAGCGGGAGATCGTAAACAAAAACTCCTCTACCAGAATTCGGGTCCTGAGCTACCGAATATTATAATCTAGACAGAAATAAAGTCATACAATCCGGGAATAAATCCTCATTCCCAAGCTGGAGTTGTCGTCAATAAAGAAGGGATCCTCGCCCCCCCCGCCTCTACCCCCTCCCTCTACTACCACCTCCCCCACCCTTCCCCCTCCCCCACCAGACAATATCAAGTCATTTTTTCTTGGCGGTGTAATCGCGGTGCCGTCTGGGACCGATATGTCACGGTAGTACTCGAGTGCGAATCGTCGCTTTCCCGACTTCTCCCGAGATGGTTTCCAGAGTCCTCGCTTACCTTGATTAAATGGGTCTTATTTTTCCCAGTTTTTCCAGCCTGGTATTCTTAAGAATGCATGTGGTTCCAGCGGCGGCGTTTCCTGCTCCTTTCTGTCTGTGTGTGTCTGTCTCTCTTAATCTCTCGTTTCCTTAAATAATAGCGAATAGAAGAATAGAAATCTTGGGGAAATAAGAAAATCTATTTTTCCAGTTTTCCAGCCTGGAATTCTTAAGAATCCATGTGGTTCCAACGGCGTTTCGTGCTCCTTTCAATCTGTGTCGGTTTCTATCTCTCTTTTGCTTAAGCAATAGGGAAGGGAAAACATGAAAAAATAAAATCATTTTTCCAGTTTTCCAGTCCTGGAATTCTTAAGAATCCATGGGGTTCCAGCGGCGTTTCCTGCTCCTTTCTATCTGTGTGTGTCTGTCTCTCATTATCTCTCTTTTGCTTAAACAATAGCAATAAGAAAACTTAAAATATAAAAAAATACATTTTTCCAGTTTTTCCAGCCTGGACAATAGCAAAGAGAAAACTTAAATTTTTTTAAAAATCTATCTTTCCAGGTTTCCAGCCTGGAATTCTTAAGAATCCGGGTGGTTCCAACGGCGTTTCCTGCTCCTCTCTCTCTCGTTCTGAAGCAATAGCAAAGAGAGAGAGAGAGAAAAAAAAATTCAAAAGAAAGAAAAAAAAAAATCTCGACAAACGTAATAACAGAGACAGAGAAAGTGACGAACACGAACTCCGTATCCGGTCGAGATTTAGGCCGAAGCCGTAGACGGGCCGACGCATTCGCACGCCGCCGGCTGGAATATAGGAGCCTGATTCCTTTCTTCAAGTTCCCGCTGAATACCAAACACACAGCCATCTCTTTATCGTTGGTAAATAACTGCTGCCTGGAAGGCTGTGGGGGTTGGGGGAGGGGAGGAGGAGGTGTGTCATAGCTACGCCCAGCTGACATATCCTGCGAACATGGACTGGCATGGCGGAGTTTTTTTTTTTTTTTTGGGGGGGGGGGGGGGGGACGGGGGACGGATAATTGAGGGTATGAATTAAAACGTTGATTATAAATTATCTTGTTCTCATTGGTTATTGATAATATAAAATTATTTTTTTCTATAAAATTATTTTTGTATATAATATATTGTATATATATATATATATATATATATATATATATATATATATATATATATATATATATATATATATGGAAAAAGACGAAGATCTAAAGACTGGCGTAATCACTACATTTAGGCCAACGTACGTTCTCTCTCTCTCTCTCTCTCTCTCTCTCTCTCTCTCTCTCTCTCTCTAGGACGAAGCCCAATCTTGTTCGAATTGCGCCACCGAGTAAATCAGCTACACGACACTTCTGTTCAACGCAGTATATAAACTGTCTTAGGGGACTCTACCTCCCCCCTCCCCCTCCATCTTAAACCAGATCCCTCCCTCCCTCCCTCCCTGTCTAACACCATGCATCATTTCCCTCCACCACTCCCCTCCTCTCTCTCTCTCTCTCTCTCTCTCTCTCTCTCTTCTCTCTTCTTAGGGACAATCAGATGTCGAAGGCGAGAGAGAGAGAGAGAAGAGAGAGAGAGAGAGAACAGCCGGATGTCGAACTAGTATAAGAGAGAGAGAGAGAGAGAGAGAGAGAGAGAGAGAGAGAAGATTACGAACCCCAGACAGTTTTGTCCAGAATTAAGATAATGATATTATCCCTGTTGGGTTGTCTTGGTCTTCTGAACGGATCGATTCCGAGCACTATTTCTCGCGTCCTTACTCAGCATTAGTGGCTGTTTTGATCAGTAGTTCCAAAAATGGCTATCAGTCAGCCATTACAACTTTTGTGGATTTTGGAAGATATAAATTTAGAGTTGACGTCTAATTGCCTTTGGAGATGGTGACGCTTTTTACGAGTACTTAGAAGGGTATTGAGACATTTATTGATGACCTTTATTTATTAAAATTTGAACTGACAGACCACTTTCCAATGTTGGCTCGAAAATCAGGTTTGGTTCAAGAAATTATAACTGTGATTTTAATGTCAATGTTTGACATGAAGACTTTAAGTTTTCCGCTTTGTACGATATCGTATATTGTGAGATAGTACGATGACGAAGCCAATTGTTTCATTATAGTTAATAATAGTATATATATATATATAATATATATATATATATATATATATATATTATGGATATATTCTATATATATATATATATATATATATATATATATATATATATATATATATATATATATATATATATATATATATATATATATATTATATATATATTATATTAGATATATATATATATATATATATATATTATATATATATATATACTATATATATATATATATATATGAAATTGTAATAGCCACAATGCCCTCTCTTAACATCTCAAATTTTTTGCTCTCTTTTGGATACGCTGGTCAGGTCAGGTCAGGTCAGGTCAGGTTGGCAAGGTGACATCCTCGTGATTATGGCACCACGGGTTCGTTTCCCGCCACCGGACATATCATGATTTCTTCATATTTCTTTGAGGTTGGAGCTCAAGGCTTTGTAGTAGTGACAAGCATATCCAAAAAAAAAAAAAAAAAAAAAGAAAGAATTTGAGAAGTTAAGAGGGGGGCATGTGGCTTTGTAATTTTATATATCTGGTAAAAATTACTTGTAGATTCTACAATATTATGTATGTATAGTATATATATATATATATATATATATATATATATATATATATATATATATATATATATATATAAAGGTATAAGCCACGAAGGAAAGGAAAAACACTGGGGGTAACTGCAAGATCTTTTGACTCGACGTCCACTACTTAGCAGACTGTCTGCTAAGTAAATCCCGCATATATATATATAATCCCTATATATATATATATATATATATATATATCATATATATATATATATATATATATATATATATATATATATATATAAAGGCAACTATATTGTTTGATACTATTCCCTTTAGGTCATAAACCTGTTAGCCCTGTTCGCCGACTGAACAATCCATAATTCATCTCCTTTCCGCGTTGCAATGCAAATGCCCCAAAATTTGAATCTGAGCTTTGTTATATAGTCGAGGCAAGAGACAGACTGGACGACGGCGTTCGTACATCGAAAACTGGACGGTGAAAGTTGGGGAGAGTAAATAATTTTTTTTTTCGTGTGGAATTTTTTTTAATGTGGATTTTTTCCGAGAGAGGAAAAGTATTTTTTTCCGTATAGATTTTTTTTCAATATGGATTTATTTCTTTTTCAAATGAGAAAGGAAAACAAATTTTTTTCCGTATAGAAAAGATTTTTTTAATGTGGATTTAATTTTTTCCAATTGAGAGAGGAATATTAATTTTTTCCGTTTAAAATTTTTTTAATATGGATTTATTATTTTTTAACAGAGAAAAACCTATTTTTTTCCGTGTAGAATTTTTTTTAATGTGGATTTATTTTTTTCCCAACTGATAGAGGAAAACTATTTTTCCGTTAGAATTTTTTCCAATAAGTGGATTTTTTTTTTTCCACTTTTTTTTTTTGGGAAGGGAAAAACTAATTTTTTTCCCGTTTAAGAATTTTTTTTTTTTAATATTGGCGTTTCTTAACTGAAGCGTTCATGCACTGATGTAATCCATCTTAATTATGACTGTTACAAAGTCATAATTAGTAATGTAAAAATTCTGAAAATATGACATTTGTTCTTGCATGAGAAAACGTCTCTTTGCAAATGAAAATTATTTTCTATATTATTTTATACTTAAAAGACATCATCTCCAAAAAACATTGATATTGAGTCAGATATATTTATAACAAAATATTATGAGAACAAAATTTGCTGTTGCAATTCATAACTACCCAAATACAATTCTTCTTGTATTTTGATAATTTTTATGTAATTAATATCGTAATTTAATTTTTCTATTTTATCTCCCATTACCTTCTGTTACTCCTTTCTAATGAACTCAATGAGCACCATGTTCTTTGGAAGCTCGAATTCAAGTCAAGTGTCTCCTTTGGTGGGCTTGTTTCAAATGAATAGGGTCGTCCTCTGAATAATAATAGTAATTACCTCTTTGCAATTGGGAATTAGTCACAATTAGGTAAGTCAAAGAAGGAGTCATCTCCAGAAAACGTTCATATTAAGACCGAGATGTTTAGGACTTTTAAAGATACGAAAATAGTATAGCTTTATCCTTGCGTCAGAGTAACTTCTCTTCGCAGTTGAGAATTATCGACTGTTAGGTAAGTCTTAAAAGACTTCATCTCCAGAATACGTTGATATAGAGGCTGATATACCCCCCTGGGGGCTGGTGGGAGGGGGGTAGGAGGGGGAGAAAGGTACCCCCTGGGGGTGGGGGTGAAGGACGGCGGGGGGGGGGGAGGGGGGGGGGGGAGAGTACAAGCCTGGCAGTCCTTTAATATCAGAGGAAATAAAGCATTGTTGTATATGGAGGTCCTTCCCAAATACCCCGTTCCCGTAGGGATGGCTTCCCCAGATTCCTCAGATTCCTCAGCGTGTGGCGTGGGGAGGAATGAAGGAGGAGGAGGAGGAGGAGGAATGAGGAGAGGTGGGAAAAGAAGGAAGACGAGGAGGAGGAGGAATAAGGAGGCAATGAATGAATTAGCGAGAGGAGGATGATTGAGTGTCTGTGAGAGAAGTAAGGAATAGGTAGGATATGTAGCAGAGGGAATCCTGTGAGAAGTAAGGAGTAGGTAGGATATGTAGCACGGGGAATCCTGTTGCAAGGAGGATTTGATATCCTTGTACTAATTATTAGAGATTTTAAAGGTTTTCCTTTAAAAGAAGATTAAGGAATGTGGTCTAGTTAGGCCTTTTCTCTCTCTGTTTACTGTAAAGACAACTTGTTCTTGTTTATAACCATGCAACGTGTGCAGGAACATATTGAATTTTGTTGCCATATTCCAGTATTCACTTGGTAATGTCTAATATAGTTTCAGAAATTATATGATTTTAAGATATGTAGTTCTTTGAGTTTCTTAGACTCTGCTGAAATTGGTTACGTGCGATTACATCCTATAAGCACTTTGATCATGGACTGTAATGGTTCCATGTGATTTTGTGAATATATAAATTTATGACTCTCTCTCTCTCTCTCTCTCTCTCTCTCTCTCTCTCTCTCTCTCTCTCTCTCTCTCATAGCGAGGATTGTCCTTGGTCGTATTTTCTAACTATTTATTGATCTTGAAAGTTCCCTTGTGGTAGAGAACATTATTTATCAGATTATTTTTACTAACATTATCGTAAATATTTTTATTTGAATAAAAGAATACGTACAGGGAAATTAATGGATTCAGTGAAAGCAAAGATATAATGATTTGACAAGTTTGGCAGCATTAGCGTGATTTTTTAAATTGAATAAATAACAGAAATATGTACAGAAGAATAACTGATTAAATGGAAGAGGAAAGATAGTAAATCAAATAAAGCAACAGTTGATAAGGTTGCGGAAACTGAGTTAACATAAAACAGTAGCTTAATAAAAGAAATAATAATAATAAGTAAATATGTCCAGTGAATTGAAAAGCTTAATAAAAAAAAAATAATAATAAATAAATATGTCCAGTGAATTGAATCATGGGCTGCATACTCCGTAGATTTAACCAGCCTGACCCTCCAATATCAATTGATTGATTTTATACTATAACTGGCGTTACTGCGTCTCGGTTATTGATGCTGTTTGGCGGTACGTGGAACCATATCATTTAAATATAGGACGTGTATATATTATGAAAACCTATGATATATATACTGAATGTTTTTATATCTAGGAATTCTTAGTTATCGATTTTTCCTTTTGTTTAAACTTGATAAATGATTCGTTTATTGTACTGAATATGTTTTAATAGGTGTCTTGTATTTTAGTTGGAACCACCCCTTTTAGGGGAAATGTCTTGTTGAATAATATAGATGTTTGTCTGTATATATTCATATATATATAATATATATATATATATATATATATATATATAGTATATATATGTGTATAAATATATATATAATATATATATATATATATATATATATATATAGTATATATGCATATATATTATAATAATATATTTACATTATGTGTGTATATCTATAATACATATATATATATCATATATATACTATTTATATATGTATACTATATGTATACAATATGGTAATATATATATACATATATGTATATATATATATATCATATATATATATATATATATATATATCTATATATATATATATATATATATATATATATATATATATATATAGTATATATGTATGTATGTATGTATATGACTGTATGTATAATAATGCATGAGTAAAGAGAGATCATATGAGAATAAAGGACTGCCATGAGCGTGTTTCTTATCAGGACCTACAATGGAGTCTCCGTGTCGAGGACTCTCTGATTTCATGTGTGTGAGAGAGACGGCGTATCTTAGTGTATCCGTGAGTTTATCGTCCATCAGAATCTACCCACAGAGAGAGAGAGAGAGAGAGAGAGAGGAGAGAGAGAGAGAGAGAGAGAGAGATTCTAGGATCTGTGTACAAACCAAGAAGGTCGGTGATTATGTTATTTATGGAAGCTATTCCCATAGTTGGGCAAATAACGCGTCCTTATCGGCAGGATATCGTACCTTGCCCCGAGGACGTCCCCGAATCCACTCCTCTACCCCCACGCCCCTCTCTCCCTGTCCTTCCTCTCTCGTTCGTCAATGGGTCCTTAATGATAGGTAGGAGCGCTAATTGCCAAATCATGTAATTGTCATCGTTTTCGGATGAGAAGAGAACTCGAGAAGACAAATGGTGCCGGGAGACCTCTACAGGTATAATTTTAATGGATGCGGCTGACATGGTCTAGAAGACGGAGCCTCGCTTCTAAGAGACGGCGCGAAATGGGAATCCATTCCTCTTCGGATAAGAGGGAATAATAGACAGCGCGGGACATTATCTTACTTCCAAGAGGGCGTTTTTTTGGTTGAAAGGATTCTGGAGAAGATACAGTTCCCCTACGAGCTCTTCGTTTCCAAGTGTCTGTCATTCAAAAAAATAAAAAAATTCCGTATCTATCAAAGGCACCTAGCTTAGATGACCGATGTGCTGTCATGAGAGAAAGAACAGTACACAGTTCAGAAATTATGTACTGAAAGGGCGTTTTGGCTGAGAGGACTGAGTAGTGTATGGTAAAATAAAGGTTAAAATGAAGAAATACGCTTCCCCATACAGATTCTTGTTTCCAAATGTCTTATCAATGAAACCTGTTTTACGTAGCTGTCAAAGAAGAGGGAATACTACGATAGTTGAGACGTCTACTTTTTAAGATGACGTTTTGGCTGAAATGACTTAAGCAGTGCATGGTAGAAATTAAAAGACTAGATAATGAGGGAATACATTGCCATACTAACTCTTCGTTTTCAAGTATCTATCATTGAACTTATCTCTTTTCCGTGACTATCAAAGAGTAGAAAATAATAGACAGCTGGACATTATCTATTGACTCCTAAGATGGCACTTTGGTTTAAATGATTGAATAGCGCATGGCTGAAATTGAAGGCTTAAATAAATAGGAAATATATTTCTCTTCAGATTCTTCATTTTCAAATATCTATCAATCAATCAATCAATCAACGTTTCTCTTCTGCGTGACTATGAAAGAGGAGAAAATAATAGACAGATGGACATAATCTACTTCTCAGAAGGCGTTTTATTTGAAAGGAATTGAGCAGCTCGTGACAGAAAGTTGAAGGACAAGCAATTGAAAATAGTTTCAAATATTTTCTCGTTTTCATATTATGTATCCATCAACTCTTCTATCCCTGACTGTCAAAGAGGAGAAAATAATTAAGACAGCCCGAAATTGCCTGCTTCTAAGAAGGTGTCTCGGTTGAAAGGAAGCAAGCAGCATGGCAGAAAAAATCGAAGGCAAAATAGTGAGGAACTGAATGCTAAGGATTGTGATCTATCGAGCAGCAGCAGCGGCAGAAGAAGAAGAAGAAGAGGAAAAAAAGATTACTTACAAGATTTGATAGGATGTTCTGCGCCAACGGAAGAACAGTTGATAGTCGAACCAGGAGGGGTAGGCATACCTGGAATAAGAAGGCACAGGTCAATACGTCATCTGAATCAGCTACATCTTATATCGTTTAAAAATGCAGTGGTTCCCAACTTGTGGTCCACACTGAAATGTTTTTTAGGTGGTCCACAGGACGTCTGCATTTACACAGTTATCTACATCATCTGCTTGTGCTACATCTTGATAGTTTAATGCAGTTGTTTTCAAAAGGTGGTCCTTGGACCACCAAGCGGTGAATATTTTGGGTGGTTCACCGGACGATTACATTTACATAGTTATCTACATCATCTGCTTTTGCTACAACATGACAGTTTAATGCACTGGTTCTCAACTGCTGGTCCGTGGACCATTAGTGGTCCATGGTGAAAATTTTGGGTGGTCCACAGGATGTTTGCATTTGCATAGTCACGTATACATCAGCTGCGTTTGCTACAAGATAATTTAAGCAATGCCATTTGTACCATAAGAACAAAAATAAAATGACCATCAGTCTTAAGCTTTAAGGGTATATATTTTTTTCAGAGGAAATTCCAAATCTTTATCTTAGAATTCAAGTTTTTAAAATATGTAAAGTTTCATAAGAACAAACATAATCTGAAATATGTAATATGGTTCCTAACAAAAATAGTGTGAATGATTAATAATGTTAGAATATAATATTTAATTGTAAATTTTTTTAAGCAAATTGAATGATAATTAGACCGCTTTTAATTTCAACATATTATTGTTATTATTGTTATTATTATTATTATTTTTTTTTTTTGCTCTATCACAGTCCTCCAATTCGACTGGGTGGTATTTATAGTATGGGGTTCCGGGTTGCATTCTGCCTCCTTAGGAGTCCATCACTTTTCTTACTATGTGCGCCGTTTCTAGGATCACACTCGTCTGCATGAGTCCTGGGGCTACTTCAGCGTCTAGTTTTTCTAGATTCCTTTTCAGGGATCTTGGGATCGTGCCTAGTGCTCCTATGATTATGGGTACGATTTCCACTGGCATATCCCATATCGTTCTTATTTCTATTTTCAGATCTTGATACTTATCCATTTTTCCCTCTCTTTCTCTTCAACTCTGGTGTCCCATGGTATTGCAACATCAATGAGTGATACTTTCTTCTTGACTTTGTCAATCAACGTCACGTCTGGTCTATTTGCACGTATCACCCTATCCGTTCTGATACCATAGTCCCATATTATTATTATCATTAAAAGCAGCTAACCTAAACATAATCACAAAATGACAAGATCAGAGACACGGAGAGAAAATGGAAGAATCGGCAAAAATCAGAATTAAAATTCAAAGAAGACAGGTTATTATTTATGTAAGGATAGGAAACATGAAATTCTGCTGCAAGACTACTATAAAATTTTACCAGTTAATTACTATAATAACAACAACAACAACAACAACAACAACACAGTAATTTGTAGGCGTATTCCCCGTGGAAGCGATATTGGCAGTTTTGCATTCAGCAGCAAAAACAACAACAACAACAAAAGTAGTTTGTAGGCTTCCTCCCCGTTTTGCATTCATGGTGTTACATATACTTCTACGCAGATTCCCCAAATAAAATGAAAAATATACTTTAAGTGCTGCCATCAATATACTCTCGTTTTTGTCCGTCTCGACGAAAGTTAATTCTTATTTATATTGTCCTGATAAAAGTCAAGATAATCTTCCCTTATATTATCAGAATGACTGACCCACTTACAAAAGGTAACGGAGCGGTTATTATCGAGTTTGAGACACAAACAAGCTCATAATTAGAGAAGCCTTATACGGAACGATTAATTTTATATATTGATGCAGGAATTCGTCTTGGCAAAGATTGTTACTGTCTCAGAAAGGGATCAGGAGAAGGGGACCTTTAGTTTTGAAATGTCAAATTATCTTTTTTATTTATTTTTTTTTGACATGACCTTATATACAAAATGGTCCTCAGCCTTTCGACTGGATTTTGATCGTCAAGGTAGCATAAAGTTATTAATTTTTTTACGTATTATATTTACTTAAGGTTTTATGCAACAAAATATGGGATATGTAATTGTTAGTAACTTAAACTAGCGCGGACATCATCATAAGTTTTAGTGGAAATTCAAAGAAGATATGATTATTTTGAATTAATTCTGACTCAGATACAACGACATTGTTACTATATATATATATATATATATATATATATATATATATATATATATATATATATATATATATATATATATATATATAAATATAAATATATATATAAATATATATATAATTATAATATATATATATTAACTATATATATATATATATATATATATATGTATATATATATATATATATATATATATATATATATATATATATATATATATAGTATATATATACAGAGAGAGAGAGAGAGAGAGAGAGAGAGAGAGAGAGAGAGAGAGAGATATCTTGATGATTTTGATTTTTTTTATCGTAAGGTGTCAGCCGATTAAATAGGTACAAGGGCAGTGAGAAAAAGGCCAGAAAATTTATTAGAAACAAATAGTGCACTAGAAAGAGAACTAGAAATAGTGGACATTTATATTGCAATCTAGACAATTATAGATGCATTTGTAGAAGTACGTAACTAGGCTTTTGATATATTTATAATTTTCATAGACGTTTCTAGATGCAGTTGTAACACATAAGTAGCCGTTAGGTATATTGTTTTATTTTTAGAAGTATTCCGTAGATGCAATTGTAACACCAGCCAGGCGTTAGGTATATTATTTTTTTTAGAAGTATTCCATAGATGCAATTGTAACACTGACTAGGCGTTAGGTATAGTGTATTTTTTAGAATTATTCCATAGATGCAATTGTAACACTGACTAGGCGTTAGGTATAGTGTATTTTTTAGAAGTATTCCATAGATGCAATTGTAACACTGACTAGGCGTTAGGTTTATTGTTTTTTCTAGAAGCATTCCGTAGATGCAATTGTAACACATACTAGGCGTTAGGTATATTTTATTTTTTTCTAAAATATTTTAACGGCGGAAACTCCCTTCACACGCATATTAAAAGACACAGGCGATGCTCCCGACACGTCGGGAATGGGCCCTCGTTGATTGAGGCAGTTATTAAGTTTATAAGACACTTTAATGACAATATGAGTGTTCATAACTCTGCTAAGAGTGCGAAGGGAAGTTCCAATCAAGGATAATTCACGGGTGTGGTCCTTCCTCGTCAGTCCCCCCCCCCTCCTTCTTCTCTCCCCCCCCCCCCCACTTCCACCAAGGGCTTAGCCTTAGCCCCCCACCCCCCCCACGGTACTCTTCCCTCCCTCACCCCCTGGTCACCCTCTCATACCCCCTCCCCCTCTCCATTTTCCATGACCTGAAATACATTGCTGGTCTCCACCTACCTCCTAACCCCCCCTCTTTGTGTGTCTTCCCCATTTTCTTCAGGGCTTGCTCTCTCTCTCTCTCTGTCTCTTTCTATATATATAAATATATATATATAATATATATATATATATATATAGTATATATATATATATATATATATATATATATATATATATATATATATATATATATATATTCCAATTTTTCTTAAGGATTCTCGCCCTCTCTCTCTCTCTCTCCTCGGATAGACTAAAAAGTCTTTGAGTCATCCTAATCCTTGTAACTCTTGTAAATCTCTCTCTCTCTCTCTCTCTCTCTCTCTCTCTCTCTCTCTCTCTCTATATATTATATATATATATATATATATATATATATATATATATATATATATATATATATATTATATATATCTATATATGTTATAATATATATATATATATATATATTCCCATTTTTCTTTTGGATTCTCGCCCTCTCTCTCTCTCTCCTGGGATAGACTAAAAAGTCTTTGAGACATCCTAATCCTTGTAACTCCTTATAAATCCTCTCTCTCTCTCTCTCTCTCTCTCTCTCTCTCTCTCTCTCCTGCATCCGACCCCCTTAGTAAGAATGATCCGGTTGTGAGAATCGTGGTTACGGTGGATCAATGATGATAATTCACCAAGATAATCTATTTTGATAATCGTCGGGGCTTTGTTGTTGGTGCAAGAAGCTGAGATTAGGAGATTCTGCCCCTATGCCCTCCCCCCGGATTTTTCACCCTCCTTTTAATATATTATATATATATATAATATATATATATATATATATATATATATATATATATATATATATACTTATATGAGACTCCTTTTGGGTGTTGTTTTTTTTATTTCACAGTTTAATTTTGTTACGACTTCAGTAAGCTAGATGTTGTGACGCCGGTGTTATTAACTATAAATCAATCAGTCAATCAAATAACGTATATGTATATATATATATATATATATATATATATATATATATATATATATATATATATATATATATATAATATCCTATATATGTATATAACCTGAAATAAGTATAATGTCAGTCAGTGAAGAGACTTCGCAAGCAATGTATATAATTTTGATAATTTACTTTTAATGGTCTTGCCATTTAGCAAGAAAATTTGTGACTTATGGAATCCAGATCAAATATTTCATCTGTATATATAAAGGTTAACCACTTTGCATGAAAGCATCTTGTAGTATTCGTTTGGAGGACGGATTTAAATGAGCAGTTTACATATATTTGCTCATACACCAATTGTTTGCAAGTTACTGATCGTTTGAGCAATTATTGTGGTAATTTGTAGTAATATCTGCTTGTGTCTGAAGAGTTATTTGAACGTTGTGTTGTGCGTCTCAATACACAATTGATGAAATGTTTATTGATAGATTGGGGAAATATGTAGTAATCTGTAGTAAGTATCTAAAGATTTACTTGTGCTTCTGGGACACCATACTTATAAACTTTTGAGAAATCATTAACTACTTTTGTCTCTCAGACACCATACTTCTGAAGTCTTGAGAAATCAATCATTAACTTCTTGTATCTCTCAGGCACCATACTTGTTAACGTTTGAGAAATCAATCATTAACTTCTTGTATCTCTCAAACACCATACTTGTTAACGTTTGAGAAATCAATCATTAACTTCTTGTATCTCTCAGACACCATACTTGTTAACGTTTAAGAAATCATTTATTATTGTCTCTCAGACACCATACTTGTTGTGAACGTTTGAGAAATCATTTACCACTTGTGTCTCTCAAACACCATACTTGTTAACGTTTGAGAAATCATTTATTATTGTCTCTGAGACATCATAGTGAACGTTTGAAAAATCATTCACTACTTGTGTGTCTGTGAGACACCATACGCCGACGAGACGAAAGTAAGTGACACTACATCGGCAAATCTCGACCCAGGCTTAGGTTATCGGCTTACGCGAGCATTTACAATAGTCCTGTGTGTCTGTGTGTCTGTGTGGTGTGTGAATTAAGTGACTATATGTTTATGTGGAGATGAGCAGTTGTTGGGGTCTGTGCGGGTACAATAATAGGTTGGATCAAGTTTATCAAGACGCTCGCCGGGGTGCCCGCTGACAGTGATGGATCTGTGAGGGGGAGGGGGAGGAGGAAGAGGAGGGGGAGGGGGAAGAGGGAACGCACAAAACTGCTCACCACCTCCTCCTCCTCCTCTTCTCCCTCTTTTCTCCCTCTCTCTCTTTCTCTGTCTCTCTCTCTTTCTGATGTCCCACCCTAGAGAATCAGCCCCTCTTTCTTCTTTTTTCTTTTACTGCTTTCTTCTCTTCTCTCTCTTTATTCCCTTCTCATCCTGTTTTTATCGCCTTCTTCTTCCTCTCTCTCTCTCTCTCTCTTTCGGACGTCCAACCTCTCACAGGCAAGTCAGCCCTTCTTCTTCTTCTTCTCCTTCTCCTCTTTATCGCCTTCTTCATCGTCATCATCGTCGTCTCTCTCTCTCTCTCTATATCTCTCTCTCTCTTTTTATTTTCCTGTTTGCTTGTCTCCCTCTTTCTCTATCCCTTTCTACCTTCTCTTTATCGTCTTCATTATCATCATCATCATCATCATCATGTAGTAAGTAGCACTAGTAGTAGTAGTAATAGTAGTAATCTTAGCCGTTGTCGCTGTAAGTCCTCTCCCCCTCCCCCTCCTCCTCCCCCTCCTCCTGCCCGACTGCCTTTCTTCGCTTCCTCGGAATTTCCTGAGATCTTGATCGATTGCGCTGTCTTCTTCTGTATCTCTCTCTCCGTTCCTCGTCCGTCGTCGCGCAAAAGGGCGTTTTTCAATCGTAGTCTTCGTCGTCTTAGTCGTCGTCGTCGCTCTTGGTTCGTCTTCTTCTTCTTCTTCTTCTTTAATTCTCTTTTTCGTCTTCCTCTTGCTTGTATGTATTTTCTTTCCTCTTCTTCTTCTTTAATTCTCTTTTTCGTCTTCCTCTTCTTCTCCTTCTTTAATTCTCTTTTTCGTTTTCCTCTTCTTCTTCTTCTTCTTTAATTCTCTTTTTCCTCTTATTCTTCAATCCTCTTTTTCGTCTTCCTCTCGATTGTATATGCACCTATTTTCTTTCTTCTTCTTCTTCTCTTCTTCTTCTTCTTCAATTCTCTTTTTCGTCTTCCTCTCGATTGTATGTATTTTCTTTCTTCTCCTCTTTTAAATTCTCTTTTTCGTTTTCCTCTCAATTGTATGTATTTTCTATCACCGTTCGTTTTTTATAATAAACAAGGAGTTGATCTTCTTCTTCTTCTTTTCTTCTTCTTCTTCTTCTTCTTCTCTCCTTTTTTCAGTTCTCTTTCTCACCTCCTTTTCCTCTCCCTCTGGATTATATAAACCTTCTATAGTTATTTCGTGTTCTATGAACGGGGACCTGATCTCCTCCTCCTCCTCCTCTTCTTCCTCCCCCTCCTCCTCCTCCTCTTCTTCTTCTTCTCGTATTCCTCTGATTATATAAATTTTCTATCGTCTTCCGTGTCCTATCAGCGGGGGAGCTGATGGCCGCGTTCCTTCAGTTCTGCTTTGGTTTACGTTTTAATGCTTTGATCTGTATCGGTTCCTTAAATGTTTTTGGGATGCCTTTGGATAAACAAAACACCTAGGTCAATCTGCGCATGCGTGAGCATATGTCTTTGTTTATCTTTATGTGCTGGTGTCTATAAGCGAACTTGTTTTAATATGTAAGTTAATTTGTGTTTTCTTCATGCCAAATATAACAAAAGATTGCCAGTAACAAATTGGTTCTGGATAAAGCAATCAATTGCCAGGCTTGGGGTTCTCGTCGTTTGCTAGAAAATTGTATCTCATTAAAAGAAATGTTCCTAGCTAGCATACTTTTATTCTACCTCTATTACACTTCTCCGGATATATTATAAAAGTATTGTTCGAAAGTCGAGGACGTCGCTTGCACAGTTTGGCCCGAAGGGAATTTTCTGAAAGTAATAAAGTAAAATTTTAAGTAAAGCTATTTTTTTAATTATAGTTTTTTTTTATTTTATTCTGTTTTCGTTATAATAGATATTCAGCTCAGGATTCCATCTAGTTCATTTCAATACTTGTATTTTTCTGTATTTATTTTCTGAGTTTTAATACGGTTTTGCGGCAGTTCAGTGTAATTTTTTATCATTTTCACCCAATGACCTTCAAATTTTAATTGTGGGGTTGAAATATCCCCAAATGTTTATTCATACCCTGAAAAGCCCACACACATATAGGGAAGCAATATCGTTAATTATCTGTCAAGTAAACTCCAGATTATTCATTCATAAAAGTCGAATTAAGTACATCCAGCAAGATCGTAAAAGGTAATGACTAGGAATACACCCATCTGGATTGTGTATACATTTAGAATTTTTTTTTTTAATTAAGAATATTCAGCGAGATCGTGATGTATAATGGTCCAATTACACCCTGACGTATTGTGTGTACATTCACAATTGTTAAAATTACCTAGTTATCGTTGTCGAACTTAATAAGACCTTATTTATATTATGATTCCGTTCAGAGTTACGCAATTGAAATTTATAAGTTAATTTTTAATTATTTGACGAACATCATTTGAAAAGTCGTGAAAAATCTGCGGGATATTTACACCGCTTTAAGTACCTCTTCCTCGTTCTGATTTGGCGAAAGAAACGACATGAAGCTTTATTTCATTTTGTTTATCTTTGTGTCTCTCTTTCTCGCAGTTATCATCCACATCGCAACCTCCGTCCGGTTCAGCTTCGTAAATGTCAGGGGGCCAGGTAATTAATTTATTAAAAGGACGCATGGCTTAATTGTCTGTTTTCTCAGTTTTCCCATTTAAAATCAGCGATATTGGGTTTTATTTTATTAAAAGATTTTTTTTTTTCATTTACTAAAGGAACGATATTAGGTTTTGCTTTACTAAAAGAACAGTATTTGGTTTTATTTTATTAAAAGAACGATGTTTTATATTTTCTAAAAGAACGGTATTAGGTTTTGCTTCATTAAAAGAACGATATTAGGTTTTATTTTATTAAAATAACGATATTTTTTATTTACTAAAAGAAAGATATTAGGTTTTACTTTGTTTAAAGAACGACATCAGATTATATTGTATTAAAAGAGCGGCATTAGTTTTTTTTTATTTATTAAAAGAACTTCATTCATTTTTACTTTATTAAATGAACGGTATTAGTTTTTGGTTTATTAAAAGAACGACATTACGTTCTTAATTTATTATAAGGAGGATATTAGGTTTTGATTTACTAAAGGAACGGTATTATTTTTTAATTTATTAAAAGAACGACAGTTTTATTTTATTTACTAAAAGAACGATATTAGAGTTTTTATTTCCCGGTTGACGTAACCTAAGTTGCAAACTGATAGAAACACTTGTTTGTTAAGGGGTCCCCATCTGTCTCCTTCCCCTTCCCCACCCCTACCCACTCCCGCCCCCTTTCTTCCTTGCCGAAATCCCCCACCCCCAACCCCCAGAGCCATAACTTTAAAGTAGCAATGCATTTGAGAGAGATCGTCGTTCTCGGTTGCATCAACAGCAGCCATCTTGACGGAAACACGAATAGATTTACAGTGTCCGGTTTTGCTTCTTTCCTTTATGTTATTCTTCTTTTTAATGTACATTATTATATTCATTGTCTTAATAGCCACTTTATTATGTAATGGTTCCATTACCAGTGTCTACCATTGCTTACTAAATACCATCCTAGTTATTTTAATAACCACTTTTTTCTGTAATGGTTCCATTACCAGCGTCTACCATTGATTACTCCTACCATCAATGCTTTTTTTTATTGCAATATTTCCATTACCAGTGTCTACCATTGATTGCTATATACCATCCCAGTTATTTTAATAACCACTTTTTCTGTAATGGTTCCATTACCAGTATCTACCATTAATCCCTTTTTTTTATTTTTATTGTGCTTCCAACTGTGAAAAACGTTACGAATTGCGTTTTTCTCATAAAAAGTGCTTTTTCAATTTCAGAATATTTATCGATTTGGGTTTCTCGTGTGAGATGACGCCACACCAATTACTGGAAATCCAGTTCACAATCTAAAGCTTTCAATTTACAGAAAACTTTTCATGTAATGATATCTATCGATGCACCTGCTTAGGTGCGCTGAGGTAGATAAGCAGTAATTGTCCCAGGTGTAATCGTGGTGTGCTTTTCGAACGGTCTGTGTCCCGATCAATATACATTTATTTATTTATTTATTTTGCAATGTTTATATTTATTTACTGATTTATTTAGTTGCCTGTTCATTCATTTTAGCTGTGCTTGAATGTTATCGTGATTATTATATAATCATTTTTACTATGGGAAAATCTTTTAACGTTATTTTGATTTTACTATTCATATCAACCTCCTATTTATTATTATTATTATTATTATTATTATTATTATTATTATTATTATTGAACCAAACAGAAACTTCTTTCAGTTTTCTTTTGAAGATGAAAAGAAACCCAAACCCACAGATTACCCATTAGTTATTATTATTATTATTATTATTATTATTATTATTATTATTATTTACGGAAATTCTGTCACCTTCATTATCTCATTTATTGGTTTTTCCTTGAAAAAGAATTCGGTTTATATAAAAAAAATTATTTATAGGATAACGTCCGTAGGTTATTACACAATTAAATAAGTTATTTAGCTAAAGGAAAGTGTATTTGTCTGAGTTCCGATGAAAGATGGTTCAATATTCATATATATATATAATATATATTATTTATATTATATATATATATATATAGTATATATATATATCTATATATATATATACTATATATATATAGAAATATAGAATAATATATATATATACACATATATATACACAAAATACCTTCAAAAATTACTGGTTTATTTCAGCGAAATTGAATAGAATTCTCTTGCTGTCTCTCTCTCTCCCTTCACACAGATATTTGTGATTATCAGTAATCATGTTTAGTTCATGTCTTGTATACGATATGGGACAATTGCTCTAGTTTAACTCTCTCTCTCTCTCTCTCTCTCTCTCTCTCTCTCTCTCTCTCAGTGATGACGGGGATGTCTTTTCTCTCTTGATTGCTCAGAATTCAAACTATTGTCCCCGTGAACTAGCAAAAATCACTATCTCACGCACGATCTCGAATGTGTGTAAACGACGTTCTTTCTCGCTGCTTAAAATGGAGAAGTAGATTTTATTCCTCTCAGTTGAGGCTCAGCCGGGAAACCAATCAGACGTCCAGGGAACGTCTCGCGCGCTCCTTCTCAATTAGCGAGTAATTGGTCATCTATCATTACCAACACTTGTCGGCGAATTGGGCTCGAGGAAAGAGAGAGAGAAAGAGAGAGACTAGACGGCTGTTAGTGGTGGGAGATGACTCGTATGTGTGTGTGTATGTGTAGGGGGAAGAGCTTTTTAGGGTTGGCCCTCCCCAAAAAAGATATATTCTGACGAGTGCCTTGGTAGAACAAAGGGAATGTGAGAGATGCCGTTAATTTTCAAAAGAGAGTGTATTAGATAATTGAGTGGGTGTTTAGTGTATGTGTGTTTGTGTTTAGGGGGGAAAGGCTTTTTAGGGTTGGCCCCCGCCCCCCAAAAAATTTATTCTGACGAGTGCCTTGGTAGAACAAAGGGACTGTTAGAGATAATGTTGATTTTCTAAGGAAGGTACATTTAGATAATTGAGTTTGTATTTGTGTGTATGTGTGTACACGTGTGTGGATGTATGTCCAAGGAGAGGGGGGAAGGGAAGCTTTTAGGGATAACTCCCCCCGAAAAATCCTGACGAGTTCCTTTGTAGAAGAACGTTATATATGTGAGTTTCTTTGTTAATTTTCAAAGTAGGGAATATCAATTAATTGACTGATACATTAAGAGAGACTAATGCTAGATTTGGATCTGAAAATTATTGGAATTTGTTCAGAGCATTTACCCAAAGTATTTACGGCCTTTGAAGCTCGAGTTGGTCATTCATTTTTAATTTTGTACGACAGCTTTTTTCTTTTTGTTTTTTGTTTTTTATTTTATTACTTTTTTTGCGACATCATCTCTCTTACTTGAACATTCAGAAGAAATACGAAGAAAAATTACTTGAATTCTTCATTCTCAGTGTCTTCCGAGTTTCTCCCTATTCCCTCTTTTTTTTCATTATTATTTTTCACCATTCTATACATCATTTTTCACCTTCATTCCCCCCGGCGACGCCTTGAGCTCTTTGATAGTGACAAAAAGAGATCTGTCGGGAGGTTCAGGAAATAAGAAAAAAAAAAAAAAAAACCTAAAAAAAAAAAAATTGAAAAAATATGGAGCACATCTTAAATCCTCCTTCTCCTCGCAACATACCAAGTGAGAAATTTAGCCATTGGATTTTTTTTTGTTTTTTGTTTTTTTCTTTTAGAAATTTAGCCATTGGAGGAATAGATCCCAGCGAGAGACTGGAAGGATTTCATTTAATCGCTGGAAAGTTTGTTGATGATGAGATTAAAAGAGATGGTCAGGCGTCGTGATGCCAGTTTTTTTTTTTTTTTTTAACACGGGTGTGATGTTTCTTGCATTTTAGTGTTTGTGCTTGTTTTCGTCAGTTTATAAACTAATGTTTGAGCTTTTGCTTTTGTTTGTGTATAGTGATATGTATTGGACATTGTAGGTTAAGTTATAAATATATATATATATATATATATATATATATATATATATATTATATATATATATATATATGTGTGTGTGTGTGTGTATGTATTATATATATACACATATATATATTATATATAATGCCCATTATATTTATATAATATATAATATATATAATATATATATATTAATATTGATACATACACTTATGATAAGCACACAATTCTTAACCAATTTCTGTAACTACTTCTTACAACGCGCAGTGGCAGCGTCGTCTATACCAAACCGCTTTGGAGTCGAAGAGACAAAAATAATAATAAAAAGTAAAAAATATATTTTTTCCATAATTTCTCTCTCTCTCTCTCTCTCTCTCTCTCTCTCTCACTCACACACACACCACACACACAATTACAATTATTAGTCGAAGGATGGCAACGACATTTTGAACATTTTGCGAGGAATTTCTCTCTCGGCCTCTCGTCTCTCTCTCTCTCTCTCTCTCTCTCTCTCCTCTCTCCACCGGAGTACGCGGTACTACCACACAGTCTCCGAAACCTAATGTCTGCGAAGTGCTTTTCGGCCCGGTCTTGACATGATTTAGAAGTGAGCAGCGGTTGGTAAAATTTGATTTGGTCGGATATCTGGTGAGAGAAGAAACAACACAACGAACGTTCTCGTGCGAGGTGAGGTCGAGGCTTCAAGGCACGTCCCAAGTACTCTTATATACTTATAATATAAGTTTAGATATTTTGAGGTCCGTATATATACGCGTGTAGGTTTGAGAGTGATGTCGGCTTACTTTTTTTTTTTTTTTTTTTTTTTTGCGAGATGGATTATTTTTTTATTGGGGGGGGGGTGTTGCGAGGGGTGGGGGCGTGAGTGTGTGCTTGCTTGATTCGTATAAGATACTGGCGCGGAAATATTAAATACCTACGGATATAGTCAGGATGGCTCAGACATCATTGGCAGATATCCACGCATTTAGATGCCTCTAACATACTATTATATATATTAATATATATATATATATATATATTATATATATATATAGATATATATATATATATATATATATCTATATATTATATATATATTATATATATATATATTATATATAATTAGGATATGGAAAGAAAGAGAGAGAGAGAGAGGAGAGAGGGGGGGTTTAAATCCTGCCACTGTATCTGGTAAAAAGTGATCCGTATATATATTTATTACACATATATATATCAACTGTGCATGTATATATATATATATCATATATATATATATATATATATATAATATATATATATATATATATCTAGATATTTATATATACACATAGACACATACATGCATACACAAACACTTACAACTTTCTTTGCCCGTACATCGAAGCCAAATGCGTTACTCCCCACCCATCTTCCATTTTGTTTTTTTTTGTACACTTTTTTTTTTGTCCTTCTCTCTTTCCTTTCCCCTTCTCCTTTCCCTTCGCCCATCACGATGGGAATTCGGTAGCGTAGCTGGCGTTGATCAAGTGTTCCACGGTCTGACAGTATGTGATACCAGACAGAGTGCATTTGTTGAACATGATGGAACGCCAACCGGGGGCCGGGAGGGGGTGGGGGGGCACCGCTCCACGGAATGCTCCGGCCCCTACCTCCCGCCCCAGCTTCTCTTACTCACACAAGGGTTAGAAAAGGGGTCTCTCTCTCTCTCTCATTCTCTCAATTACAAGATTCTATCGAAAGATGTCAATGACGTTTTGAACATTTTGTGAGGAATTTCTCTCTCTCTCTCTCTCTCTCTCTCTCTCATCTCTACAACACACACACACACACAATTACATGATTCTATCGAAAAATGTCAGTGACATTTTGAACATTTTGTGAGGAATCTCTCTCTCTCTCTCTCATCTCGTCTCTCTCTCTCTCTCTCTCTCTCTGATAATGCCTTGCTAAGCGTCATTCCCTCCCCCCAACCATAGGCCATGGCAAATAGGGAGGGGGTGGGGGCCCAGTACCCCTACCCTTTTAGTTCCTCCGCGACGCATCCAAAAACATCGAATTCTTTTTTTTTTTTTTTTTTTTTTTTTTATTTCAGCTCTCTCTCTCTCCTCTCTCTCTCGTCTCTCTCTTCTCTTCTTCTCTCTCCTCTCTTTGAGAATTTTTTTAAATTTTATTTTTATAGTTTTTTTTATAAGATTCCTTCTTCTGTGTTCTTTTAACTTTGTTTTCTTTTATCTGTCTAATTATTTTGTCAAGGTAAACTGTCCACAATCTATCTAATTGTTTTGTCGAGGTAATCTTTCCGCAGTATCCGTCTGTCTGCATTGGTGGTTAAATTGCAAGTGGCAATTACCACTGCCAAATATTTGGCACTACTGAAATTAGGTTTTCACATTCCTGGCAGTTGTTTTGAACGTCGTTCCTTCTTGTTTACTTGTAGAAATCTAGAATCTAGAGTATTTTTTATTTAATTTAGGAAATATAAAATTATGTGTTTTTATTTGCTTTAAGGGTAGAAATCTAGAATCTAGAGTATTTTTTTATTTAGTTTAGGAAATATAAAATGTAGTGTTTTTATTTGTTTCAAGGGTAGAAATGTAGAATCTAGAGTATTTTTTTTTATCTAATTTAGGAAATATAAAATGTAGTGTTTTTATTTGCTTTAAGGGTAGAAATGTAGAATCTTGAGTATTTTTTAAAGATTTAATTTAGGAAATCCAGAAATGTCGTTTTTTGTATTTACCTTAAGGAACTAAAATCTAGTGTATTTTGGTTTAATTTAATTAACCTAATTTAGATTTGCATTAAGGAACTAATATCTAGTGTTTATGAATTTAGTTTAAAGATCCTGTGTTCCACTGTATTTTCTTTTAATTTAAAGAATCCAGAATCTAGTTTATTTAGATGCACTTTAATGAACAGAGCAACTAGTGCATTTTAGTTTGATTTAATGAACCTCAATTAGATTTACTTTAAGAAACTAGGATCTAGTTTATTTAGATGTGCTTTGAGGAACAGGGAATTTAGTTAGTGTATTTACTTTGAGGAACCTACTATCTGGCTTTATTTTATTTTGATTTGATAGAAACCCCTCAGAGTAACTGATTTGTGATTTACTTAGAGGAACCTAGACTTTAGTTATCTTGGACTTACTTAAAAAAACTAGAGTCTCTTGTATGTTAATTTACGTAATAAATCTAGAATCTAGAATATTTTTATTTGGTGGAAATTCGTCAGAATAATTTGTATTTCGTGAATCAAATTCACTCCAGTTGGTGTGTCGCTCATGACCTAGAATCTAGTGTACTTCGATTTACTTGAAGAAATTTAGAATCTAGATTATTTTTATATACTCTGAAGGAATCCGGAATATTTTGATCGTGTAGCAACTCGTCGGAGTTTTTTTATTTTTGTTTATTTATTTTTTTTTTACATAAAATTCACGCCATTTGGCCTGTCAGTTCTTAGCTTAATAGAGTACAGCCTTAGTCACCGACAGCATAAAAAAAAATAAAATAGAATAAAAACTATTATACTGACATCATCCCGACTTTAATTGAAACATTATATTTTTTATTTAAATTTTTTTGTAATTTTGTAAAAAAAAAAATGGGAAAAAATTTTTTTTAGTTTTTTTTTTTTTTTAAACTTAAGCATCATATCTATTTACACTTCTTTTAATTTTGTAAAATAAAATTTTCAAAAATTTTTTTTGCGTTATTTAAAAGTTATTTTTTATATATTTAAAAAATTTTTAACGTATTTCTTTTTTATTTTAACACTCGGTCTCCCTTCAATCGAACTTGCATTATTATGATCTGGCACGTACGTAAGCGATGAGGTTTAAAAAAAATATACAAAATAAAAAAAGGGGTTCAAAAGAATTCAGTCAAGATTAAAAAAAAAAAGAAAAAAAAAAAAAAAAAAGCTTCGAACGAAAAATGCCAGAAGGGCCTGACGATCTCCGGAATGTCAAAAGGCCTTAGGAGAACCGACGTCATCCACTGTGTAACAGTGGGAACGTGAATGATGTATCGGATACGTAACATATTCTCTTCGGGCCCCACGGTAGTCAGGCGGACGTCGGCGATTTTTTCTGCTACGGGAGAGGAGTAATGATCGAGTAATGGGGAGAGGGAGAAAAAAAAAAATAATAAAGAGGCCGGCCAAGGAGATGAAAGGGGGGAGAGAGAGATGGGGGTGGCCGATCAAAGGGTGGGGCGGGGGGGGGGGCGGGGTGTCGCCAAGGAGAGGAAAGGGGGGTTAGGAGATGGGGGGGGGGAACGTGTGACCGATCAAAGGGTGGGGCGGGGGGAAGGTGGGATGGTAGAAGATTGGACATTTTAGGGGGGTTTTGTGACGAAGTGAAAGGAAGTACATTGTGATTTTTTTATTTTTTAGTTTTTTTTCAGTTTTTTTTTTTTTTTTTTTTTGTCGATGCTGAAGAGGTTGGGGAAAGTTTTTTTTTTTTTTAATCGCTTTTTAATCAACGCATTGATGCATTCGACGTCAATTCACATTTGTATGAATACGAAGGTAGAGGGATATATCTGATAACTGATCACCTGTGGCTCTATTGACACCTTTTGTCGGGCTGGCATTTTGTGCCTCGGATAAAAAAGAAAGAAAGAAAAAAAAAAGTCGCTTTTCGGGTAAAGCTGAATTTATGAATAAAAAGAAAGAGATGTTAAAAAGAAGAAGAAGAAGAAGAAGAAGAAGAAGAAATATCCCAAAAGAAATGTTTACTCCCGAGATGTGTCTTTGGGAACTTGTCGTTCTAGTCGATGAAGCGTTAGGCCAGGGCGAGGGATTTTGGCAGGGGAAGGGGGAGGGGAGGGGGGAAAGGGGTTACTGTCCCTCCCACCTCCTGCCTCCTCCTCCTCCACCACCACCACCTCCTCCTCCGTCTCTCTTTCCACAGCATCCAGACCTGATGATGCTTCTATCATCTCCCCTTGGGTTAGGAATCATGAGAGAGAGAGAGAGAGAGAGAGAGAGAGAGAGAGAGAGAGAGAGAGATCTTTTAGCGATTTGTTTTGTACCTTGTTATCTTTATTGAAAAAGGAAAACGGAGGGAAAAAATAAATCAGAGAGAGAGAGAGAGAGAGAGAGAGAGAGGGGTTTTCGTGATTTGTTTTGTACCTTGCATCCTATATTGAAAAAAGAAACTGAGAAGAGAGATAGAGAGAGAGAGAGCGAGAGAGAGAGAGAGAGAGAGAGGTGGGGGGAGGGAGCGCTTATGTCTTTTTGATTGT
>NC_087203.1:115799879-115842379 GCF_015104395.2 Macrobrachium nipponense | reverse complement strand
TGATTCTAAATGATGAGTCTCTTCGTTATGGGTAAAAGATGATATAGTACTCATTCATTGACTCACATGCATACACATACATAATACAGACATACATGTATAGTATACACACATAAATGTGTGTGTGCATGTGCGTGCGTGCGTACGGGATCTTAGATCTCGTGTGTTCATAACTGGTTCAGTATCATTGCTATTATTATTCATTTGTTAGCGATGCATCGAAACTTACGAATCTCAACTCCTCTTACAAACCCCGACCAAACCGGCAACGGGTTTTCCGATCTTACGATTTCACCAACGACGGCAGTCGGGGGGGGGGGGGGGGGGGGTGTTGTTTGGAGGTAGGTCAGGTAGGGGTAAGGGTGGGGTGGGGCGTTAGGGGGGGTAATTGATTTAACCTGCACATCGACTAATTCACTTGGGGTCAGCATTTCTCTCTCTCTCTCTCTCTCTCTCTCTCTCTCTCTCTCGGTCGAGATTTTTGATTTACGCTTACCGAGTTATAACCTCAGAGGGGGAAGGGGGTCTTTGGGGGAAGGGGAAAGGGGAAGGGGAGGAGGAGGAGTTTTACCTTGTCTTCGGATTAACCAGCGAACGTAGTCGCTCGCCCTTCTGACTGCTGTAAGACGCCCACCCAATGTTTCTGCCAAGCCCTTGGTCGGAGAACATGCACGAGAAGGGCCTGGCGCCTCTCTCTCTCTCTCTCTCTCTCTCTCTCTCTCTCTCCCCCCCCCCCCTGGAGGGAGGGGGACGATGGCAGGCCCCTGATGCAGGTATTATGTACCCCGTTCCTACCGACCAGGTGTATGGAGGGGTGAGAGGAAGTCTCTCTCTCTCTCTCTCTCTCTCTCTCTCTCTCTCTCTCTCTCTCATTGCTCGATTTCACTTTGTTTTCTCCTGATATTCCGTCCAGATTTCATTGATATTTTTCCCCACATAACCTTTTCTTATAGATTTCAGTTCTCTCTCTCTCTCTCTCTCTCTCTCTCTCTCTCTCTCTCTCTCTCTCTCATCGTCAATTTCGCTTTACTTCTTCCATCTTTCCATTATTTTTTACTATATTCTTTTTAAATTCTAGCGCTCTTTCCCGTACTCATAATTCTATTTCTCTTACACTTTATCATCTTTAGCGACATAGTAAGTTATTCCCTTTTACAGAGTTATTTCTTGTATCTACTTTCTTCTTTATTCACCTTTATAAATCCATTATTGTTTTCTAATATTCTTTTAAATTTATTGTATTTTTTTGACATTTATTTCTCTTTTCATAGGTTTACCCATCTCCTATTCCTCATTGCAAATCATGTTATTATATCCATTTTATGCCTTATTGGTTATTTTTTCTTATCCAGCCATCCGTTAGTCTCTCTCTCTCTCTCTCTCTTCTCTCTCTCTCTCTCTCTCTCTTCTCTGTCACCGATGCATTTGTAAACTTGTTCTCCCGTTCATGTTACTAAATAGTTTTGACTAATAAGCATATCTTTCTACAAGAGGAGTGTGTAACTGACTGGCCCAGAAAAACTTATTTTGTTTATTTTATTTTTTTTGTTTTTTTTTTTTTAACATATTTTCCTTTTTTTTTTATTTTGATTAGGTTTCAATTTTATCTTCATTTATTTACATTTTTCATTTTCACATTTATATTTTTTAAATTGTTTCCTTTTTTATTTTATTTTTCACATATTTGTATTACTCATTTTCGCATTTGTATTTCAAAATTTTTATTTTCATGTTTATATTTTAATTTTTTTTATTTGGAATTTATATTTCATATGTGATTTTTCATTTTCCTATTTATATTTTTAAATTTTTAGTATTTATTTTTTTTTTTGTATATTTTTTTTTTTTTTTTTTTTTTTTGTATTTTTATTTTATTTTTATTTTTAATTTCGCATTTTTTATTTTATTTGTGACTATTTTATCTGTGAATTTTTAATTTAATTTATGTTTGATTTCATTTAATATTTTTATATTTTTATTTTTATTGTTTGACGTACAAGCCCATTCAGAAGAACATACCTCGTTCGAAGCAACACGGCCAAACAGGTCAGAAATTGCCTCTTGTTACAACATAAACGTAGACCGCTTTTTGCTCCGTTATGCAAATCACGACGGAGTACAAAAAGGTTGTATGAGTGTACATACAATAAACGAAACGTTGTTGTTTTTACCTCAAATAGGACGGTTTAGGAGCAACCTGTTGGAAGGTCTCTATTCTGAAGGCGCCGATTCAGGGGTGGAAACTTGTGCTAAAAGCTTTCACAGTTCCTCCTCCTCCTCCTCCTCCTCCTCTTCTTCTTCCTCCCCTTCTTCCTCTCTTCGGCTTCCTCCTCCTTCGTTCCTCCTCCTCCTCCTCCTCTCGCTTCTTCCTCCTCCTCCCTCTCTCCTCTTCTTCTTCCTTCCTCCACTACTGCCCTTCTCCTCCTCCTCTCCGTCCTTCTCCTCTTCCACCTCCTCCTCTCTTCCTCCTCCTCTCCTCCTCTTCCTCTTCCCTTCTCCTCCCTCCACGGCCTTCTCCCTCCTACCCGTCTTCGTCCTCCCTCCTTCCTCCTCCTCCTCTCCCCTCCTCCCTTCTCCTCCTCCTCTCCCTCGTCTTCCTCCTCCTCCTCCTCCTCCTCCTCGTCTTCTCCTCTTCCACCTCTCCTCCTCCTCCTTTATCGACCTCTATATTACTTGTAATTTCAGGATGTTAATTGTTTCTATATAAAATTGAATTTTATTATGTGAATAAAACTTGTTAAAAAATGCTTGACGAATTTATAGCTAACAGTAATTTTACAAGTATTATGTAACTATACTGTATATTGAAAATGTGTTATTTTTATATTAACCGAAACCATTTGGGATTAAAGTACAGAAAGACTGTAGGAGGTATTATTGAATCTGTAAAAGTGTACATTCTCATCTCAAATGCCATATGAAATTTCTTGCAATGTACAGCTTGATTGCTATTCTCAACTGTTATAGAAAAAGAAAAATTTCTGGAATTGATTATTTATTATTGGGGGGGTAATGTTGCAGTCAATGTTGATTTATAAACAAACCTTTTCGTGATTCAGTAAAATACTCGACATCTTACAGCAAAATATATATTAATAATTAATGATTTATCTCGTAGCCTCACTTAATCATTTGTTTGTATATTTAATACAATATGTTTTTTTATTCGTGATCATTTGTCTAAAATGTAAGTTTTTATTATTATTGATATTTTGATTTAGGTAGAATAAGTTAACTTAATACGTTAGTTTTCGTGTCAATATAGTTGCCATTTTTAGTTGATTGTGTCATTTTCAAAACTTAGTTTAGTATACAGAATACCCCTCTCTCTCTCTCTCTCTCTCTCTCTCTCTCTCTCTCTCTCTCTCTCTCTCTCGTCATCATCATCCTCTTCTTCTTGATCATAATTTTCAGAAACCTCATTCTATGGGGTCAAACGCTCTAATTTTTACCCATTTTTTTTTTTCTTCAAAAGAAATGCCCATTAAGAACACTTTTTTTTTATGACTTGGGCGACTTTAACGAATACCCATCTGATATCTTTTTTTTTTATGACTCGGGCGACTTAACGAATGCGCACCTGACTTTTTAAATGCCCATCTAAATTTATTTTTTCACATGGCTTTGGTGATTTAACGAATGCCCACCTGTATAAAAAAAAAAAAAAAATCCGGTTTATTTTTTTAATTTTTTTTCTATTTTATTTTTTTTTGGTGGTGGTGTCCATGACTCGGGCGACTTAACGAATGCCCTCTCGCCGATTGATTTCGAACAAAAGGCGGCAAAACAAGCGTTATATAGCTTCATCAATGCGAAGGTTCCCCCGACGATGACGATGTCCCGTGACGAAACTCTTTGAGATGAACGTCCGTATAAAAATCGGGCGTAATATGTTTGATTTCCGAGAAAAGGTCTCGGAAGAAGAAGAAGGTATGGGGCTGCGGAGGGGGGGGACTTTGTCCCCCTTCCCCATTCCCCACACCATTTTCCTCCCCCCCTCCCATATCGAACCAGGGTTGGGGTTGGATAGGGGAAGGGGTGGATTGACGATACGTGACCCCCTTCCCCTAGGGTTTATGGGGGTGTGGTATTGGTTCCCACATCCCACCCCACTTCTCCCCTTCCCTATCCAGAGAAGGGGAGGGGGGGGGGGGGTCGGAAGGGGGGGGGGGGGTGGTTGACATTACAGGCCCTGGCGGGTATTGGAGGAGGTTGGGGATATGGGATCTTTAGAACTGGCACCCCCTACCTTTTCCCCCTCCCATATCGAGCCAGGGAAAGGGGGTTAGGTGTGTGGGAGAGGGAAAGGAGGATTGGACAATATGGGACCAGGGTGATTATGGGGGTTAGGGGTATTGGATCCTTAGTACTGAAGTCCCCCTACCCCCCATCGCCCCTTGTGGGGGTCTTCTCTAGGGGACCCATGGGTTTTTATTAGGATGGTAGGAGTGATTGGGGGAGGATCTTTGGACAATACGGGAACCCTGGGGAAGGGGGGAGGGGGGGGGTCAGGGCTATGGGGGAGGGGGGATGATATGCTAGAAAAGAAATTTTGGTTACAGCGATTGAGGAGGAAGGTGTGTCTATAGATTCCACATCGTTGGTTTTTACAGTTAAGGTAAAAATTGCTTTCTCGACTTTGCAAAGGGAAGTGCAGCCATTTGGTGGTGGTGATGGAGCCCCCCAAATGGTGGGAAAGGAGGAATGTGTTGTTCTTTGATGTTTTGAGGTGTTCTTAGGAGGATATTCACGCGCCCGTGTATGTATATGTATTTCAGAGACTGCTGTCTCTCTCTGAAATATATAGAACTTTCTATATTTTGGCGTATTTTATGGGCGCCTTTTAATATTAGATGGAATTCTGTTGTAACAGAACATTTTTTCCAGATATCCAATATATATATATATATATATATATATATATATATATATATATATATATATATATATATATATGGAGAGAGAGAGAGAGAGAGAGAGAGAGAGAGAGAGAGACTGCAGTCCTTGTAGTCATTACTTTCTATATTTTGGGCGTTTTTTATATATATATATATATATATATATATATATATATATATATATATATATATATATATATATATATATATATATATATATGTATTTCAGTAAGAAATGTTCATCGTGGAATTCGGATTCATCGTCCATAGAAGTAGTCTTTTAATACTACTGAGAGTTTCCTTATAAAGGAATTCATTTTCCACTGTTGTTCTTTTTAACTTTAACGTTTAATTTTTTTTTTTTTTTTTTTTTTTTTTTTTTTTTTGTTTAATTTTTTTTTTTTTTTTTTTTTTTTTTTTTTGTGCGTTTAGTCCCGACTTGAATACTGCGAAGGACGGTGTATACCTCCCATACAACTTCCTTCTAGGAACCGTCCCACCCAAGTTCTAATCATTATAGGCGTCATTAGAAACGTGTGTAATTATTTTCACATTTTTTTCCACACCGTTGAAGTGAAATTACGAAGACCACCGTCTTAGAAATGTGGAGTAATCTAGTGACACCTGTACAGCAAGGTTGCTCTAAGGTCAGTGCTCTCGTGTAGCTTCACGAAACCGAAGGGTATCTTCTATAGGCTGTTGAATATTTGGTTGAAATTATTCCCTGTTGAATATTTGGTTGGAATTATTCCCGGATGAATATTTGGTTGAAATTATTCCCTGTTGAATTATTGGTTGAAATTATTCCCTGTTGAATATCTGGTTGATATTATTCCCCGTTGAATATTTGGGTGAAATTATTCCCTGGTGAATATTTTGTTGGATTGGTTGCACTTATTCACTGTTGAATATTTGGCTGACATTATTCCCTGTTGAATATCTGCTTGGAATTACTCCCTGTTGAATATTTGGTTGATATTATTCCTTGTTGAATACTTGGTTGATATTCATGTTGAATATTTGAATGAAATTATTCGCTGTTGAATATTTGGATGAAATTATTCCCTGTTGAATATTTGTTTGAAATTATTCCTTTTTGAATATTTGGTTGGAATTAATCCCTGTTGAATATATGATTGGAATTATTTCCTGTTGAATATTTGGTTGAAATTATTCCCGGTTGAATATTTGGATGAAATTATTCCCTGTTGATTATTTGGTTGAGATTATTCCCTGTCGAATATTTGGTTGAAATTATCCCCTGTTGAGTATTTGGTTGAAATGAATCCCTGTCGAATATTTGGTTGGAATTATTCCCTGTTGAATATTTGGTTGAAATTATTCCTTGTTGAATATTTGGTTGAAATTATTCCTTGTTGAATATTTGGTTGAAATTATTCCTTGTTGAATATTTGGTTGAAATTATTCCCTGTTGAATATTTGGTTGAAATGATTCTGTTGAATATTTGGTCGAAATTATTCCCTGAAATGTGATCTGTTGAATTGAAATGGATCTCTGTGGAATATTTCCGGTTAAATTGATTCCCCCCTGCTGAATGTTTGGTTGAAATTATTCCATGTCAAATATTTGGTTGGAATTATTCCCTGTTGAATATTTGGTTGAAATTATTCCCTGTTGAATATTTGGTTAAGATTATTCCTCATTTAGTATGGGAAAATTAACTTGGAAAAAGATTTGGCAATGAAGGATGATGAAAAGGAGGTAAAATCCTAAATAATAAAGATAATTTATTGTTTAAGGACTCATAAACGTATGTTGTCAGCAGAAGATGAATGTGATCTTATTGTTCAAAATGACTGTTAAAGATTTGTAAATAATAATAATAATAATAATAATAATAATAATAATAATAATAAAATAATAATAATAATAATAATAATAATAATAAATAATTTGAAGAAAATACAACAAGAAATATTTATGGTTAACAAGAACACAGGTACTCCTAGAATCTCTCTCTCTCTCTCTCTCTCTCTCTCTCTCTGGCTGTCATAACTCTTACGATTTTCCGAGGACCCATAAATCCTTCCCCATGTTAAAATTATTGATAATTCCATAAATCTCCTATCGAACGGCATTGGTTAAGAAGCGTGGACGCTTTTTTTTCTTTTTTTTGGGGGGAGGGAAAGTAGCCCTTAGCTGTTGTGATTTTTCTTGACTTTTTTTTTTTTTTACGAAATATATTTGTCTCAGGATTAGATTCTTGAACTCTGTCGAGAGTAAAGGAATGCTTCTCGATATATTATATATATATTATATATATATATATATATATATTATATATATTATATATATATATATATATATATATATATACATGAATGTCTTTTTACTGTATACAACAGTATAATATGAAGATAAAAGGCCCATAAAACACCATTTTAACGTTGCAACCATATATTTCGAGCACTTCCTTCTGTGCTCCTGATCACTTGTAAAATATGGGCATATGATATCTTACAAGAGTATATATGCTAAAACATTGTAGGTGTGGCATATATATATATATATATATATAATATATATAATCTATATATATATATATATATATATATATATATATATATATATATATATATATATATATATATATATGTATGCAAATGAAATGGTCTTATATCGTAGAGCTGTCATATGTTTGTTTTATATTCTAACCGAAGTTTCCAACCAGAATATTTATTTACTGTTGTTGACTTCTCTGTGAATTGAGAGGGGAAAGGTGTTGAAACTGGTGATGATTGTAATGAATATGATTTGTGCCTGTCTTTAAGAGCTAAAACGAAAACTATAGTTTGTAAAATTAAGTCAAATGCAACTAAGTAATATGTGATTTGAATGTCTGTCTTGTGTCTTCGTTAG
Source organism: Macrobrachium nipponense (assembly GCF_015104395.2). NCBI lineage: Eukaryota > Metazoa > Arthropoda > Malacostraca > Decapoda > Palaemonidae > Macrobrachium > Macrobrachium nipponense. The sequence continues at coordinate 115,834,600 of NC_087203.1, read as the reverse complement.
ACGAGTTCCAAGCTTACAGGAAAAAATACGTAGGTATATGTAAATATCTTTATATTATATATATATATATATATATATATATATATATATATATATATATATATATATATATATATATATATTTACTGAGAGAGAGAGAGAGAGAGAGAGAGAGAGAGAGAGAAAATGATATGTTAACGTGAAAAATATTTTGAGTAATATATATATATATATATATATATATATATATATATATATATATATATATATATATATATATATATATATATATATATATATATACACACACCACACTCACACACCACACACACACACACACACAGAGAGAGAGAGAGAGAGAGAGAAAGAGAGAGAGAGAGAGAGAAACTGAAAATATTAAAGGGAAAAGATTTTCCCCCTTGTTCCCGTCATTGAATAGTTTATATATCGTAATAACTTATATGTGTGTATACACACACAAGCATTCTTTATGCATTGACAAAGACACAAGCACGCAGCAGCATCAGCAGCAGCAGTACGCTCTTGTGCTTGAAAGCTTGTGTCGAAAGAATGAGATCGTGCAAGCGGCAGAGAGAGTTTTTGTCTGACGGGGATAAAGGCCAATTGTGACCCGCAGAATGTAGGAGTCGCGTCCTGGGATGAAGTTCGTGACAAGCGGCAGGATTTCCTTGCGTCCTGTCATAATCCTGCTTGCAGCGGCTGCTCGTGTAGGAGAGAATCATTTCCATAAGAATAACCCACCCCCCCCCCACCCAGCCTACCCCAAAGAACCGGGGGTGGGGGAGGGATGGCAAAAACGCCACCAACCTTTGAGAGGACGTCCGGGAATCTCGCCTTCACGTTGGCGGCGGGGGGACGCCTACACGGCTTTTTTGAAGGATCCGGGGGCGGTGGGGGGGTGGGGGTGGGGGTGGGGTTGTGGAGGAGAATTGACGGGCCTTTGATCAAAGGGACACGAATGTCTTAAATGCCTCCGAATACCAACTATAGTTTTTGCTGTCTTTTCTAAATTTATTTTTTTCTTTCCTTCCGAATTCTTATCGGGGCATTGGTGCCGGTGCGAGAATGATGGTATCTCTCATTATGATGCCTAGATACCCCCGGAGATTCGTGCGTGCCCGCTCTCTCTCTCTTTCAGCCGTCGCAGGAGTCAGGTGATAATGTGGGGGTGGGGGGTGGGGGGTGGCCTTTGATCTTGCCGCCTTCTCTCCATAGGTCTTGATGAATCAATTGACAGAGAACCAGGTAACAGGGAGCAGGTACCAGGCCCGCAGAAAAGAGAGAGAGAGAGAGAGAGAGAGAGAGAGAGAGAGAGAGAGAGAGAAGGATCTCTCTCTCTCTCTCTCTCTCTCTCTCTCTTATCTGTTTGTGCTTCGATGACATGAATGGGGTTGATAATACAATTGCTGTAAAGGATCTCCCATTCAAAGGACCTCGAGGAATATGCTTGTTACGGCGGACTTGTGTCCGTTGTCCGCGCACGGACATTCTTTTCAGATTCGGCGTCGGTTATCTGACACCATCTCCGCTCGCTTGTCATGATCTGCGGAAGTCGGACGGAGGAGTTGTCGGTGTATTCACCGGCGTTCCTCAGGACGGCAGCAGAGGGCCACCATCTATTCAAATTAGCTTGAGAGAGATAGATGGAGGGAGGGGTGAGGGGTGCCGGTGGTGCCTAGGTGAGGGAGGAAGGGGGGAACGATTTGGGCAAAGCGTTGAAGGGTATCGTGGGTATCACGATCCACCTCCTCCTCCTCCTCATCCGTAGCGGTGGTGGTCATCGACAAGGTATATATATTCACATGATGGAGCGTCTCTCATCTGGAGCAAGTGAACAATGGCCTCTGCAGTAGGTCCTCCTCCTCCTCCTCCCTCCTCCTCCTCCTTCCTCGCAGGGCCTTTCAGGAGGTGTCAGTCGGTCCCTCCTCCTCCTCCTCCTCTTCCTCCTCCTCCTCCTCCTCTGCCTCCCACTTCCCGAGAAAGGTGTATTGTCGAGGTTCCCGGAAAGATTCCCCGGCCGCTGAAAGGACTTGTTTGGTTTTGGTCCTCCGAGTCTTTCTGGTGGTCTTTGTTGGCGCTGCGTTGAGAGGTCTTTGAGGCGTCTGTGAAGTGGTCTCTTCTGCGTTTGTCGTCATATTGTGATGCGTCGCTTGTCCGGTTTTCTGGATTGTCTTTTAATAATAGAGTTTGAAGTCCTTTGCTTTGGGTAGCGCCGCTGGTCTTTGGTGGTCTTCGGGGTCCTGAGTTTTTTTTTTTTTTTAAGGGATCCTGTCGATGGCGCAGAATTTGCCCCCTGAGGTATAGTGAGTTGTTCGATTCCAGGAAAGGCACTTTTTGCTGAGATATTTGTGAGATTTTAATTTTTAAGAAAACTTTATTAATTTAATGTTTAATTTTTATTTCGGATTTTGAAGTAATCATTTTGATTGTCAAAGAACAAAAAAAAAAAAAAAAAAAAAAGAAGCAAAAAAAAAAAAAAAAAAAAGACGAAAGGGGGACTTTCTGCTAAGATATTTGTAAAATTTTAATTTCTAAGACAATTTTATAATTTAATGTTTGATTTTATTTCGGATTTTGAAGTAATCATTTTGATTGTCAAAGAACAAAAAAACGCAAGCACAGGAAAGGGACTTTTAGTTGAAACCTTTTTAAAAATAAAATGTTTAATACTATTATTTATTCCTTATTGTCCATGATTTTCTTTTTTTAGATTTTGATGTAATCACTTTGGTTTTCAAGGAACACAATAAAACTTGTTTATTGATGCACCAGTTTGGTTGGGTAAATTTGCAAAATACGTAACAAAGTCCTGGAAGGACTTTTAAAAAAAAAGATTCATTTTACATTATTGTTCATTTATTTTGATTTCAGGTTTTGAATTAATTTTGTTTTTCATGGAACAAAAAATAAAGCTTGTTTATTAAGGCACTAGTTTGTTTAGGTAAATTTGAAAATATTCAAAATCATCAGCACGAGTATATTCTTTTTAAGTAAAATTTTCATTGCTAATCCCTTTTACCATCCCCACCCAACCCGCCCCCCCGCCCCAAAAAACGAATGATTACACAACTAATGAAAATTAAGTGATGTAGGAATACAGTTGTCAGGACGAATATATTCATGTCAAGTAAAATTTTTAATGCTAATTCCCCTTCACCAAAAAAAAGAATGATTTCATAGCTCATAAAAATATACATAATTTTGCATAAATATGTCTAGCGTTGAAAGAATCTTTCCATTAAACTGTTTTTGTTATGGTATAGTACATTCTGATGTTTAAATATTAGTCTTTGATTCTGTTTCTCGATGTTTTAGGGCAATTTGGAAAGTTCTCTGACTTAAATATCTGCTCAAGAAAGGGAAACTCATTAGTGAACTTTAAATTCAACATGGTGTAATCCGACCGCCAGCTTACTCGGAGCGCGTGCTAAACTCTGCGGTCAAATAGAGCGTTGTTTCACCAACGGAAATTAAAATAATTACGCTATATTTTATCATAAATAATTTTTCAATATTGTTCGGCATGCACATTATTTATTTTTTATATTTTCATGCTAATAAATAAATCATAAATATCATATCCTAAAATTCCTGTATCTGTAACTCGCCGCGAAACACCTTTTTCAGACCTTTTTAGGCTTTCCTACCCCCTCCCCCTCCCCCCAACTAAAACCAGAAAAACAAGAAAGTAGTTTGTAGGAGTAAGCGACTTGACACGAGAAATAAAAGAAACTGTTTACGTAGTAGTCTAGAGTAATTCACAAATCACTCTGTCTTTGCGAAAAGATGTTTTCAATTCGTGTCCGCCTCAGACCCTTTATTTTATATTTATTTATTTATTTATATATTTTGTAATTGTGTTAATTTTGACGAAAACTTTGTCGTTTTAATTTGTGTATCTTTGCGCTAGGAAAAGGTAGTTGATTCAGCCTGTGGGTATATTATTATTATTATTATTATTATTATTATTATTATTATTATTATTATTATTATTATTATTATTATTATTATTATTATTATTATTATTATTATTATTATTATTATTATTATTATTATTATTATTCAGAATGTGAACCCTTTTCATTGGGAACAAACCCACAGGGTCCACTGACTTGAATTATGGTAATCATTTGAAAGCAGCAACTGAAGGTAATAACAAATACAGAAAGAAGAGACCAGTTATGAGAAGAGAAAAAATATCTTAAATTAATCAATAAATTGAAAAAACTATAAGTAAATGATTAGAATAGAAGGAGACTTGCTTTAAGGTAGTAACGCTTTGTATATTCGCTTGAACTTTCGACGTGGTTGCAATTGAGAGAGGTAGAATTATTGTTCTTGGTTTCTGCAAAGCCTTTGGGAAACTGTCCCATTTTCCCAAATCATAGTCAAACGCACTGAAGGTGATAAGGAGAGTTAGCTGGAATTTGCAAAAGCGAGTCGCGTGTAGAATAAAATATACAAGAAAAAAGGGAAAAATGCTCATCCTATTTCTGGCCTTTCCACAACTCGCGAAAGAAGAAGTAGAAGAAGAAGGAAGAAGAAGAAAGACTTACTGTTACTAAGTCGAGAGAGAGAGAGAGACGAGAGAGGTGGGACTACACAAACCTTTTTCCTTGTTTCTCAAAAAAAGTTTAAAATGGGAGGAAGGAGGCAGGAGGAGGGGGGGGGGGGGGGGGCCCGGTCCTCCCCTGGCAGATATAAGGAGATGGAGACGCTTAATCTGTGGAATTTTTAAACGCTTCTGAGTAATGGAAGGTCGCGGGCAAATAAAAACTCTCATCTTAGTTTTCCGGTTGCAGTTTTGCCGAGGTTTTAAATGTTGGTGATGTTTGCTGCTGGGGCGGTCTTTGGATAGGGAAGGTCGGGGGCTGGGGAGGGGTTGGGGGGTGGGGAAGTCAGGTGAGGTAGGACTTTTGTTTGTAATAATAAAATTAAATTATAAATAATATCAGTTACTTATTTATTGATCATTTGAGTTTATGAAAGAAAGTTCATTGGTGGAATTGATTATTCATTTATTATTATTATTATTATTATTATTATTAATTATTATTTAACTTATATTATTATTAGTTATTGTATTAGTTATTATTATTATTATTATTAGTAATTTAACATGAAAAGTTAATTTGAAAGTTTATGAAATGTGGATTTATGGAATAATAACTAATAATAAATAAGTAAATAATAATAACATAATAAATAAATCTAATAAGTATTAATTTATTATTCCACAATAAATTTCATAAACTCAATTACCTTTCTTGTGCAACTAATAATAATAAATTAATAATAATAATAATAATAATAAAAATAATAATTAATGAATGTAATAATAATTAATAATAATACTAATAATAATAAATACTAATTAATAATAATAATAATATCTAATAACTAATAATAATAATAATAATAATAATAATAGTTTCATGGAAGGTTTGCCTGTTTAAATAAATCGTAAGCTGTACATTTCGACATAAAGGTTAAAATGTATCGATTGAACTGAAGTGTACGATATTCTAACAGTTGTTGGAGCAACTGAGGTTTAAACTCCCCCCAAACCCCCTCAAACCCAGAAGAATGTTAAATAGAGCGGGGAACATACTAACATGTTCTGGTCATTTCGCGGACTACCACACGATGAGGGGAGGAAGTCCTTTGGAAAATTGGTAATTTATATTTTTTGATGGATATCTCCAATTGGTTACCATCCTGTTTGAATGAAGGTACTGTATAATGATTATAATATATATACTATATTATATATATATAATACTATATATATATTATAGAATATGGAGATGTATAATCTATAAGATATTATTTGGGGTTAGAATGTATGTAGTATATATATATATATATATATAGATAATATATATATCTATAGATAATTTTTATATTTATAGATATATTATCTATAAGATAATATATCTATAATATATAATATATATATCTATATATCTAATATATAAAGATATATATATATATAATTATATATTATATATATATATAAATATATATATACATATACCATATAACACACACACAAACACACCACATATGATATTAATATATCATTATATCTAATATGTATATATTATATATCATAATATTCATATAGTAAATTAAAACTCTTTCTTGTTACTTACCTCAAGGAATATTATAGAATTTTACCCATGAATGAGGGAATGGCATATTCATTCAAGGTTGCAGACATCCTGTTCGGTTTTTGGCGAACCTCCTCTCTCTCTCTCTCTCTCTCTCTCTCTCTCTCTCTCTCTCTCTCTCTCTCTCTCTCTCTGCCTGACTGAATGTTATTAATGTTATTTATTGATTGTAATTCCTCAGAGATTGCTATTTATCGGTTGTAATCCCTTATCATCCCTCCTATCACGCCTTCTCCTGGTAGTCATTAGCTGAAACAAACCCCCCCCCCTCCCCCCCACAAGCCTGCGGTTTTCATTCCAACAAAAGTAAAAGGAGAGGAGAGAGAGAGACGGAGAGAGGGAAGGAGAGAGGAGAGAAGAGCCTGCGAGAGAAAGCAACAGAAAAACATTATTTCCCATTCATCAACCGTGTGGGTAGTCATTGACGTTCATCATCTTCTACAACGTTTTTCATGAGACTCTCTCTCTCTCTCTCTCTCTCTCTCTCTCTCTCCTCTCTCTCTCTCTCAGTTATATTGGATTCATGTTTTATTGCTGATTATTCATGAAGGATCTACCACTGTGTCATTGGAAAATCCTACGTTGTTTCTCGATCCATGTTTCATTACTGATCAATCATAACGGATTTAAATTCATTTTGAATGATTACTTCCTCATAGGGAAATCCCATATCTTGATTTTTCTTTATGAGTTATACTGGAAAACATAAAATTCTCTCTCTCCTCTCTCTCCTCTCTCCTCTGCTTCTCATCTCTTCTTCTATCTCTCTCTCTCTCTGTTAATAATCTTAGATTTCCATACGCTCACTCGTGTATGAAAATAAAATAATAAATATGAAAGAAGAAAAAGGGTAAAAGGGGATTAGATTAAATGTATGGTCGACGCTGTGTTTAAATAAAAAAAGAGCAATAATGAAACTCTGCAAGTAAACAATTATTGGGTAAAAGGAAAACGATTTAGATAAATTAAAATAATAATAACGGAAGGAAGTAAATAAGTAAATATACTAGGTCCACGGTGAAGGTAAATGGTTCCATGATAGGCTAGTGTTAAAAACTCCCTCGGGTAGAAAAAAAAAATAATAAAATGAAAATAATGAAATCGGAAGTAAATATAGGGAGACGATTTCGATAAATTAGAATAAGAAAAATAAATAAAAACTATACTAGGTGCCGGACGGTTGAAAGAAAATTAAAATGCATTCCCAGGATAGGCTGAGGTTGTTAAAAAAAACTTCCCTCGGGTAAAAACAATAAAAAAAATATAAAAATAATAAAAAATAAATAAAAAATTCTCCCCCGCTCCATTGATTGTCGAGTAAAAATTATGATGCGGGTGTGGTCAATGCGTATCGGCCAGCTGAATATATTCCAATTTCTAATAAACACCCCCTCCAACCCCCCACCCACCGTCCCCAAGCTTCTGGGCTGTTTTCCGAGGGCATACTTTCTACGGATGGGCGTAAAACCTCCTACAGGTGCTTGGCCCGGCTCGTCGTTACCACTGAAAGGACGGAGGGGGGAATCGCTGTTAAAGAAAACAATTAAATAAATTAGCATGAACGTTCCCTTGTTCTTCGACCAATTGTCCGGGTCGTTGTGCTAATAGGACGGCTGGAAAAGGAAAAATTTGTTGTCCTCTTGTTCTCCCAGATTTCACTTGTTTCTTTACCCTTTGTTGTCTGTTCTTCAGTGTCCCTTGTTCTTTCACTTCAGTAGGACAGTATTAGGAAGTATACGAAGAAGGCGGACGTCCTAGGGAGGCCTTTGTTGTCAACATCCCAACAAAGGAAACGGCGAAGGCAAAATCGGGAATTCCTACTTACTATACCACCAGGGAGGCCCATGTTTAACGCACCCCCCCCCCCCTTCCCTTCTCTCTCCTACCTCCTCTCCTTACTCTCTCTTCTCTCCCTCTCCTCTTCCTCCTCTCTCCTCTTTACTCTCCTGTAGGGTGGGGCCTTTTATATTGAAAATGGTTTGCCCACGTCGAATCAATGGATCATTTTTTGGTGGGGGCAGTTCAGCCGCACCTTAATTGTTTCCTTACAGACAAATGGGCCGACAGTGGCCGAAACATGAAGGGGGAGAGGGAGAAGGGAAAGAAGCCCCCCCTCCCTGCCCTTCCCTCTCTCTCTCTCTCTCATCTTTCTTTTGGTGTGGGAGTGTGTTGAAACAAGTAAGAAGGCAAATATAAAGAAAACGTTTTTCGTAGTCGGGAAAAACCTATACACATTTAGTTCTATGGGGAAAATAATGTGATGGAAATCTCTCATCTCCTCCCTTCTCTCTCTCTCTCTCTCTCTCTCTCCCTCCCTCTCGCTCTCTCCTTTCCCCTCTTTATGAGGAAAAACTATGGACTTTTCGTTTCTAATGTAACATAATGAATGAATTAAAACTAGGCCAGATTCTCTCTCTCTCTCTCTCTCTCTCTCCTCTCTCTCTCTTCTTTTTCTCTCTCTTTAAGAAAAAGACTAGATTTGTTGCTCGTATGGTTGAAAAAAAATTAATTGTTAAATAAATTTAATTGACCTAAACCCTCCCCCCCCCCCTCTGCCTCTCTTCTCTTTCTCCCTCTCTCTCTGATCTCTCCTTCTCTCTCTCTTCCTCTCTTCTTCTCTCTGCTGGAGCCTTCTTTTGCGGTTTGTGAGGTGAGGAGGAGATGATTGCGATGAATAGGAGGGTAGGTCAAGGTGACGATTGTTGATCGGGAGTACCATTGGGGGAGAAAAAAAACGTGAGGGAGATTTGGGGGGGGGCGGAGGGGGAGGGGTGAAACTGAGGGGAAAGGGAGGGGTATGGAGATTTGATTCAAGGGGAAATGTATGGTTGATAGAAAAAAGATAGAGAAAAGATATTTTTTATTTATGTTTTTATATATTTTTTAAACAAATTAACTACATTTTAACTACGTTGAAAATATGGAGAGAATATTTTATATTCACTAAAGGTAAAATTGTTTAAATTTTGCAACCGTAAAAAACGGGATCTTTGTTTAAGTTTAAGTTTAATTAAATTTTATGTTTTTTTTTTTATTTTTTAGACCATTAATATTAATTATTTGATAACTTTCTCCCTTTTTGATAGGAGAATAATAATGAATTTAGATACTAAATTTTGTTATTTGGTTGATCAATATGTTGATTTGTTATCACAAGTGATAAAAAGAAGAAAATAATAGTAAGCAATAAAAACTATAATTTCGTACTATAAAGTACTAGGAAGGGTTATGGAACCATTGACTTTGTCAGTATTTTTTTTTGGTAAAATAAGCCTAACTGCATTTTATAGTAATCATAGTTTTTATTTGTCATTTTCGCCTTTGCATTGCGATAATAAATGTAGATTTTAGTATCCATTACGGCTTTTGCTTTTCAGTCACAGAGTACCAACTGAAATATAGTATAAAGTAATATTACCAAATCAATCCCCTTTTGATACAGTTTACCTCGTAAACCGTTATCCCATTACAGGAAACAGTATATATTTGTCACCAATTACCCTTCTAAACCACTTCGGCCAAACCAAATACAGGTTCCAATATAAAGAAAGAAGGTAGCAATGAAAGATATGTAAAGTATATAGTATATACTAATCCCCTTGTATACAGTTTACCTGTAATCGTATCCCCTACTTTTACGGAAACAGTATTTCATAATTCCTTCAACCACTTCGGCTCCGAAGACTGTCTGTACAAACAAGAGTGCCAATTAAATATATAAGATCTATAGTACATACCAATCCCCTTTTATACAGTTTACCTTTAAGCGTCCCCGCCCTACAGGCTATTATACTCTCTTGGAAACTCTATTTCACAGCTCCGTAAAACACTTCGGCTCCGAAGACAGTCCGTACAGACTCGAAGTACTACTACACTTCAGCGTCGAAATGAATTCCCTACTAGACTCTCACTGAGCGTCGAAATCCACAGCAATTTCTCCTCAATGAAGAAGAATATCTGAATGGGCATTTCACCTCGGCGCTTCTAGGAACTCCACGAGTAAATAGACCCTGGCCAGGGCTATTGTAGTATTCCGCGGGATCCCGTCGACGCGGGCAGTGTCGGGAATCCGCGGGTGGGGGGGAATGTTCGCGACCACCCATGTTTTATAGAGCAGGGGCGTAGTCGTGTATTTGTGACAGGGAGTTGAGAATTTTGTCTAAATAATTGTTATGCAGTTTATAAGAACTACATAACCATACGCAAAATAATCTTCCCTTAAATTCTTGGGCGAGATAAATCAAAGATAAGGGAAGTTAATGACAGTTATATGATACAATATACAGGTGTACAACACAGATTTAAAGAGACGACTATCTAAAATTAAAGTTAATGTAGTCAGCTATCAAGCGAAGATACTGTAAGTCTTATGATGCGTCCACTGTGCAGTAAAATGTCATAAACACATGTTGGGATTTTGTCTACTTATCACAAACAAGTTGAAAACGACTCGGCGACTGTAATGGGCTAACGAATCATTAGTAACTACTGGATATACTACGGAGTACTGGTCAGGATTTCCAAGAAGTTGCTGACGTGTATTCCACCTGTTCGGGATGTATGGACGATATGTTGCCAACATGTTTCAGACATATTTTAATGCATATTTAGCTATCACTTTAGAATATTGCAATACCAGCCAAATAGATAATTGTATTGACTAAACGTGGAACAGGTTTCCTATGCTAATGACGACAGGAAACATTGCAATATGAATTAAATATAAAAGACGAATTGGGGAAGACATTAAAGTTTAGTCCCATTTCCTCCCTTTCTTTCGTGAATCTTTCCCCCACCCCCCCGCCCCCCTCCGCCCTCTTACCTAACACCCCATTAAATACAGCCCTCCCTACCCCTCCCCCCTATACCTCTCCCTCCGCTCCTCATTCCTCCATCTGGTTCCATAGCTCAGCTACCGCAGTTGTGTGAGTGTGTGTGTGCGCGCGCGTGTGGTTTGCAAGGGGTTGTGGGAGGAGGGGATAAGGTAGGGGGAGGGGGTTAAGGAGGAGCATTACAAGGAAGGCCGGACCAATTAATTCTTGTAAATTCTTGGCTAATGAACCAGCCACTTCAGGAGAGGTTCTTGAAGTAGGCGAGACGGATGCTGCATCTCTGGTCTCCGGGAGGTGGGATTCCGGTAGGAGAGAAGCCTCCTTCTTCTTTTTGAGTTGGGCAAAAAGATGTATACATGAATGAGATACGATGGCTCTGCTGGCTGGGTACGAGCCGGTGGCCTCGGTACGAGCAGGAGAGAGAGAGAGAGAGAGAGAGAGAGAGAGAGAGAGAGAGAGAGAGAGAGAGAGAGAGATGCATTTGTCAATATTTGTCACATATGATTGTTTCTATTTGGGACGTGACTTAATGTATTGTCATTTAGACAATTTTTTGAGCATGTGCTGATGTGAAGTCTCGAGTGAAAAAAAATGTATAACTTTTAGGAGGGAGAGAGAGAGAGAGAGAGAGAGAGAGAGAGAGAGAGAGAGAGAGAGAGAGAGAGAGAGAGAGAGAGAGAATGCATTTGTCAATATTTGTTGCATATGATTGTTTATATTTGGGACGTGACATAATGTATTGTCATTTAGACAATTTTTTTAATACGTGGTTATGTGAATAAAATGTATAACTTTTAGGGGAGAGAGAGAGAGAGAGAAGTAAATATTCGTTACATATGATTGTTTCTGTGTGGGATGTGACTTGATGTATTGTCATTTAGACAATTTTTTTAATACGTGGTTATGTGAATAAAATGTATAACTTTTAGGGGAGAGAGAGAGAGAGAGAGAGAGAAGTAAATATTCGTTACATATGATTGTTTCTGTGTGGGATGTGACTTGATGTATTGTCATTTAGACAATTTTTTCAAACGTGCTGATGTGAATTCTCGAGTGAACAAAATGTATAAGTGTTAGTTTAGCTTTATGCAGATTTGGAACTTTTTTTTTTATTATTTCTGAATGCAATAAAAATTTGATAAGTCTCTATGAATGATGTATAATGTAAAGGATACCTTACAGAAATATATCATGTATTTACTTCCTTAGATCAAGGCAAATTTATGAAAGCTGACTTAGTTATTATTGGTATTAGTATTGTTGTTGTTGTTGTTATACAATTTTTCCATATATATATATAGTAATTGTATTAATAGTTGTCATATCAAATTGTAAATTATGCTTAATTGCTATTTTCTTATTATTATTATATTGTTGTTGTTGTTGTTCTATCGTCTACGATTCTATCGTAATATTGTATCGGTAATCCGGCCACAAATTCGTTGTCAATCTGAGGATATGTATAACTCGCGACAGATGTTTCCGGACAACAGACGCTGAATAAATATGTTTCTTCTCTCTCTCTCTCTCTCTCTCTCTTCATTCTGACTAAGGATTCCATATTTTGTTTTTCTGTATTTCGTATCCACCTAAAAGAAGTAAAAAATGCGCCGAAGGTTCTCCTGCGCAATGGAGTTTCCTGTACAACGTAATAATACTGATGTTTGTAGATTCTTTAGGAATTTAATAACAATATATAACTCATGTGTGAACCCATCAACATTAACTATGCATCATTTCATAGCTTTTCTTCCCTGGCGTCGCATATGTCCAAATGTGTATATGTAGTACAGCTTCGACTCCATCTCCCTGAAAAATGTCTTCATTAAACCATTTACTCGGCAAGAGACTCTCTCTCTCTCTCTCTCTCTCTCTCTCTCTCTCTCTCTCTCTCTCTCTCTCTCTCTCTCTCTCTCTCTCTCTGAGATCCCACGAGACTCACATCAGTCAAATTTATTAGTTAAAGATGACAGGGTAGAGGACACTTTCTCGTCTCCTCCTCCTAGGTAGGAATAATGGAGAGAGAGAGAGAGAGAGAGAGAGAGAGAGAGAGAGAGAGAGAGAGAGAGAATTTCTAGCGATGGTGATGTAATTAGTGTTGGTATTCATATTTTTATTCTCTATCTCTTTTAATACAAATAAAGATATTCATATTTTTATTCTCTCTTCTAGACAGACAGACAGACAGACAGACAGACAGACAGACAGACAGACAGACAGACAGACAGACAGACAGACAGACAGACAGACAGACAGACAGACAAGAGAATTTCTTGTGATGATCAGGTAATTGAGCGTTGGTATCGATACTGCTATCTCTCTCTCAAAAAAAAAAATAAATAAATAAAATAAAATATGAATATCAACACTTGACTGTATCATCACCACTAGAATTCCTCTCTCTCTCTCTCTCTCTCTCTCTCTCTCTCTCTCTCTCTCCTCTCTCTCTCTCAAGAAAAAGTATGAATATTAACACTTGACTGTATCTGTATCATCACCCCTAGAATTCTCCTCTCTCTCTCTCTCTCTCTCTCTCTCTCTCTCTCTCTCTCTCTCTCTCTCTCTCTCTCTCTCTCTCCTAGAGCTTGAATTCATGTGATTACGTCTTCAATGAGTCAGATTAAGTACCGCTACTACAGCGGCCGTCGCATTATTGATGGGGAACTTTACAGAGTTTAATGAGCCAAGTGGAAGTGACGCGCCTCATCGATAAGTGAAAGAATTCAGGCTGAGGTTTCTTTTCCTCCTCCTCCCCCTCCTCCTCCTCCTCCTCCTTCCTCCTCCTCTTCTTTCTTCTTCTTCTTCTTCTTCTTCTCTTTCTTCTTCTTCTTCTTCTTCTTCTTCTTCTTCTTCGTCTTCTTCTTCCTTTTCTTCTTTTTATAATTATTATTATTATTTTTTTCTGATTTTTTTTCTGTTCCTCCTCCTCCTCCTCCTCCTCCTTCTTCTTCTTCTTCTTCTTTTTATTATTATTGTTATTATTTTTTCTTTCTTTTGATTTTCTTTTTGTTCTTCCTGCTCCTTCTCATTTTCCTTTATCCTCCTCCTCCTCCTCCTCCTCCTCTTCTACTTCTTCTTTTTATTATTATTTTTTTCTTTTACTTTTCTTTCTGTTCCACCTCCTCCTTCTCATTTTCCTTTCTCCTCTTCTTTTTTCCCTCCTACCTCCTGCTCCTCCTCCTCCTCCTCTTCTTCTTCTTCTTCTTCTTCTTCTTCTTCTCTTCTTCTTCTTAAAATATTTTATTGCGTCCGGTCTATTCAGGTAATCAGGTTTTATCATTTTCCTTGCTACTATTGTTAGGTATTGGGAGTTACAAGTGTGGTTGTATTCTCTCTCTCTCTCTCTCTCTCTCTCTCTCTCTCTCTCTCTCACTGGGAGAGCCTTTATGAACTGAGGTGGAAGCCTTCGTTCCAGAGTGTCTAAAGACTGCATCATCAGTCATTTAAAATTACTCTCCCGTATATAGGCTTTCCCTTGCTTTGTTGTTATTACCCTCCCAACCCCCCCCCCCCCCCCCCCCCCCCCCATCCCCTGATCCGACCTCCTCCCCTTCCCCTCCTTTTAGTTCCTCAGCAGCCTATCCGAGAGATTTCAAAATTTAAATTAAATATCACAAGGACCCATCTGTTAATATTCATTGATGTCTGTTCCGTCAGGAGATGGGCAGGAAGGGGTTACTTCATTATTTAAATAAGATGACAAGATAGTAAAGATATTTTTTTTTAATGTAAAAATGAAATATTAAATAATGTAAAAAATGTTTAAAATATATAAAAAATGTAAAAATTAAATATTAAATAATGTAAAGATAATGTTTGAAAAATATTGAAAAAATGTAAAGATGAAATATTAAAAAATGTGAAGATAATGTTTATAAAATATTGAAAAAATGTAAAGATGAAATGAAAAAAATGTAAAATAATGTTTAAAAAATATAAAAAATGTAAAAATGAAATATTAAAAATTGTAAAAATAATGTTTAAAGAAATATAAAAAGAAAAAAATGAAAATGAATATTAAAAAACGGAAAACTGTATTTGAAAAATATTTTTAAAAAATAATTTTTGACAATGAAAAAAAAGATACAAAATTTTATTTTTAAAATTAATATTAAAAGGTGTATAATATTATTACCTTGATGATAAAATTATTTTTGAATGTGAAAAAGTACCAAAAATTTTATTTTTAGAAATTAATATTTAAAGTTATATAACAGTATTACTAGAAATTAATATTTAAAGTTATATAACAGTATTACTTGAAATTAATATTTAAAGTTATATAACAGTATTACGTTGTCAATAGCGAAGGAGAAATAGCTGTGTCATTCTGAAACTAAATCTTAACATGATTTAAACAAACCATCAATAATGTCAAAAAAAGTTTAAAAAATTAATGTTCAGAGTTATATAAAAAAACAGTACATTAATAATAGCAAAGGAGAAATAGTAGGACATTCTAGATATTGGAAGTTATAGAAAAGTATAGTAATACATTGATAATAGCGAAGGAGAAATTGTTAGGCCTTTATAGATATATTACAAGTTATAGAAAAGTAATACATTGATAATAGCGAAGGAGAAATAGTTAGGCCTTTGTTGAAAGTGGATAATAACTGAAAATATTCATAGCCAAAATATTGTAAAAAATAAGAAATTAATGTTAAAAGTTATAGAGAAGAATTCCACTGATATCATTGAAGAAGAAATTAAATAGCTACGTATTTAGAGAGAGCGAGAGAGAGAGACCTTGCAGGGACAAAGTTAGGGAGAGAACAGGGAACAGGGGAAAACCAGGGGTAGGTTGGGGAATTAAGATGGGAAGCGCTCCATGAAGTATCTCTAATTTCCATTATAAAATCAAAAGCCTTTAGGGGGGAAATGATGAATGGCTGAGATACGTTGAGGGGGAAAGGGAATGATGGCGCCCTTCGAAAGACCCAGGGGGGGGGGGAGGTGATGCTTTGGGGGGGTTCGGGGGGAATAATATAGGACAGGAGGGGGTGGAGTGTAAGTCCCTGTCGAGTGTAGTGGAAATCATTGGAATATTAAATTTTACAATGGAAATTCTGTCGCCTTTTCTTTTCTTTTTTTTTACTTTTCTTTTACTTTTTCTTGTCGGCTCTTGTGTTATTTAGAGAAGTTTATTGATGATTCTGTATTCTTTGATCTTGTGTCTTATGTTTTATTTGCACATTTTTATTGAAGCTTCTGTATTCTTTGATCTTGTATCTTATGTTTTATTTTCAATTGCATATTGAAGCTTGTTTATTCTTTAATCTTGTGTATTATGTTAATTTTTCACATTTTTGTATTGAAGCTTATATCTTGTATCTTATGTTTATTTTCAGATGAATATTGAAGCTTGTATATTCTTTAGTCTTGTATATTATGTTTATTTTCAACTGCATATTGAAGCTTCTATATTCTTTAATCTTATATCTTTTGTTTATTTTCAGTTGCATATAGAAGCTTGTATATTCTTTAGTCTTGTATCTTATGTCCATTTTCAGTTGCATATTGAAGGTGGTATATTCTTTAATCTTGTATCATATGTTTATTTTCAGTTACATTTTTATGCTTGCATATTCTGTAGACTTGTATCTTATGTTTATTTCCAGGTGCATATAGAAGCTTGTATATTCTTTAATCTTGCGTCATATGTTTTATTTTCAATTGTTTATTGAAGCTTGTATATTCTTTAATGTTGTGTCTTATGTTCATTTTCACATTTGTATTGAAGCTTCTATATTCTTTAGTCATGTATCTTATGTTTATTTTCAGTTGCATATTGAAGCTTGTATGTTATTTAATCTTGTGTATTATTTTTATTTTGTACTCAAGCTTCTCTCTTCTTTAATGTTTTATCTTGTGTGTATATTCAGTTGCATATTGAAGTTTGCATATTTTTTTTATCATGTATCTTACGTTTATTTTCACATTTATATTGAAGCCTGTATACTATTCTTCAATCTTGTATCTTGCGGTTATTTTCGTATTTATACTGAATCTCCTTTCTTCCTTAATCTTGTATCTTATGTTTATTTCCAGTTGCATATTTGAAATATACTTAAATGTACACCTTTGAGACTTGAATATACATTTTACTAGTTACTCTCCCTTCTCGTAATGTTGTCATCATTCAAAGTAACTTTTAAGTTTCCTCGCGTGCTGCTAAACTTTTATAAGTACTATATCTTAGTTTAACCAGATCACTGGGCTTATTATTACGTATTTTTAGTTTCTCGGTTAGTATTTCGATAAGGTTTCCAAACCGTCGAGAGAAAAAGAGAGAGAGAGAGAGAGAGAGAGAGAGAGAGAGAGAGAGAGAGAGAGAGAGGTCTTTTAGTATTGAAGATAAAAGCGTTACGAAATTAGTCTGAAAATGGAAGTACCATAGTTATGGAACAACAAATATGTCAGAAAGTCATAGATTGCAAAATGGGTTGGAAGTTGATGACACTAAGAGAATTGACAATAGAACTGGTGTTACAGAGAGAGAGAGAGAGAGAAGAGAGAGAGAGAGAGAGAGACCTTACCTTACAGACCTTACATTTCGTTCGGGTTGCCCAGGTCCTCAGTGTGAGGCGCTCTAATGTCTACCAGAGAGTTGCTAGTACATCTTCCGGTTATATTTTGCATCTCTTCCAATCTTGGATGGTCTGGGATGCAGTTTAGATATTTGTCGAGCTTATTCTTAAACACATCTACGCTCACTCCTGATATATTTCTCAGATGAGCTGGCAACGCATTGAATAGACGCTGCATTATCGATGCTGGTGCGTAGTGGATTAATGTTCTGTGTGCTTTTCCTTATTTTTCCTGGTATAGTTTTGGGCACTATTAATCTACCTCTGCTTGCTCTTTCTGATATATTTAGTTCCATGATATTTTGTTCTGTTATTCCTTCTATCTGTTTCCATGCCTGAATTATCATGTAGCGTTCTCTTCTCCTTTCTAGACTATATAATTTTAAGGATTGTAGTCTTTCCCAGTAGTCTAGGTCCTTAACTTCTTCTATTCTAGCTGTAAAGGACCTTTGTACACTCTCTATTTGTGCAATATCCTTTTGATAGTGTGGGTACCATATCATATTGCAATATTCAAGTGGACTACGAACATATATTTTAAATAAAGCATAATCATGTGTTCAGCTTTTCTTGTTTTGAAGTGCCGTAACAACATTCCCATTTGCTTTACATTTTGCCAACAGAATGGCTATTTGATCATTGCATAACATGTTCCTATTCATCACCCCATCAACACCAAGGTCTTTAACTGCTTCCTTATTTGTGATTGTCTCATTATTAGGTCCCTTATATGCATATAGCTTTCCTTCTCTGTCTCCATAATTTATTGATTCAAATTTATCAGAGTTAAATACCATCCTATTTACCTCTGCCCAATCATATACTTTGTTAAGGTCTCTTTGTAGAGCGGTTCCTATCTTCATCACAAAGTAATTTCTCTACTTATTCTTGTGTCATCAGCGAAACTACTCACTACCGAATCCTTAACATTACTGTCTATGTCTTCAATCATAATAACAAACAGTATTGCAGCTAGCACCGTACCTTGTGGCACACCGGATATTACCTTGGTTTCATCCGATTTCTCATCGTTTGCAATAACTATCTGTTTTTCTGTTGTGTAAAAATTCTTTTAACCATCTTCCTACTTATCTACGATATTGTGTTTTCTAATTTTCTTTGCTAATATATTATGGTCTAACTTTGTCAAAAAGAACTTTGCAAAGTCTAGATAAACCACTCTGTTTTCATTCCGCTTTTTCATATTTTTGAATATGTTCTCACGGGTGGACTAACAGTTTGGGTTTGTTTGTTTTTTTTTTACTTTTCCGGGTAACCGAAACCGTGTTGTCCCTATATTAAACAAATTATTTTTTTTTATTAAATGTTTCATAATATTTTTCTTCATACCCCTTTCATACACTTTCATAATATGTGATGTTAGACTCACAGGCCCTATAATTACTTGCCTCTAGTCTTGATCCACTTTTGAAAGTAGGGGTGATATATGCTAATTTTGTGCTCATCATAAATCTTGCCTGTATCTACACTTTGTCTTAATAATATTTGGCAAGTGGCTTTGCGATAGAATGAACTACTTTCTTTAACAAAATAGCAGGGACTCCATCCGGCCCCTGCAGCAGCTCCATTTTAATTTCATAATTGCTTTTTCGCACAATATTCAGCTTCATTAATTTCTAGTCAGCTAAATTATTCACTATTTTCGTCCCTTACTTCTATATCATTATCTTCATTATCTATTCTAGGGGTGAATTCTCTCTTATATCGTTCTGCCAGTATGTTGCAAACCTTTCCCCTTTTTTTCATTCGTTAATCTCCCTTCAATTCTCAGAGGGCCTATTTCTATTCTTCTTTTATTCATCTTCTTCGCCATATGAGTATAATAGTTTGGGTTTTGCTTGATATTTAATAGGGTTTTTTCTTCCAAGTCCCGTTTTTCATTTTCTTTTGATTGTATAATCTTTTTGTTCTGCATTTCTATCTTACTTTTTAGTTCTATAACTTTCCATGCATTTTTTTCTTTTGCAAGACCTTTTTTCCACTTTCTGATTTTCTGGAACAAGATCCTTCTGTCTCTTGGTATGCATGAATGATGTTTACTTTTCTTCTTCGGTATATATTATCCACTATTTTCTCAATATTTTATATAATATCTCCGTATTTACCCTTATGTCATCACTTACGAAAATGTTATCCCAATCTTTGTTTAATTAATTCTTCATTAATTTCTGACCATTTTATATTTTTACTGTAGAAGTTGTATTTTCCATATCCTTCCCACTTTTTCATTTCTTGCTTATCTCTATTTTCACTTGCTTTGGGAATGAACTGTTAATTCTATGACATTATGATCTGAAATACTCGCATTATAAAACTATTATTTCTTTAACATAATTCATCTCGTTCACAAATACTAGGTCTAAAGTATTTTCCTTTCTTGTTGGCAGGTGATTTATTTGTTGAATGTTGTATTCTAGTAGCATCTCTAATAGCTTTTCAAATTGCCTCTTATCTCTGCACTACTATTACTCTCTTTTTATATGTATTAAGTACAACCACAATCTCCTATTCGTTCTTTCCACTACGAAAGGAAAGTTGAAGTCACCAGATAGGAGAATAGTCCAGTCCTTGTGATTTCTCATATATCATCCAATTTTTCAATTATTAAGTCAAACTCTTTAGTATTAGAGGTCTACTATATTACTATGTTCATCAATTTTCAGATTCAAATTCTAACGCTATTAGTTCACATTCTGAGTTACTATATTTCTCATATATTTTCCCTTGTTTTTTGTCTTTCCCATATATTGCGGTTCCCCCTTGATTCCTATTTTTTCTATCTGATCTATAAGTTTGGAACCCTTTTTTTATTTGATCATCATTCCCAGTCTCTTGGGAATACCAGGTTTCACTTATATTCATTATATCTATTTTCTTTTCATTTTGGGTTAGTTCTTCTAAGTACTCATATCTTTTTGAGTTACTCGTAACTAAACCCCTGCGCATTCATCACTATGATGGTTTGCGTGTTTTCTCCTTCATTTAATATTGGTAGTAATAAGGATTTTCCCATGTCTCTTTCCTGTTCTGGTATGTTGTTCTTTTTTTCATTTCCAGAAATTCTGACATTAAAAAATCCAACTTTTCCATAATATTTGATCTTCCTTCATCATAATTATTCATTTTGTGTGTCTGAATCTGCAATTTTCTCCGTTTCTGCATTATCCTCTTGCATAATAAATACAGTTATTATCTCTTGAGTAGAATTTCGGAGCTGATGCTTTGAATTTTTTGCTGACACCTCTGCATATCTCATTGGTGGTTTGCTTTTCTCTTTTACCTGATATTCTTGATTTCTCTCTTATTTGTTTCTTTCTTTTATTTTGGATTTTATTACTTGGTGGTTATTTATTTTGATTATGATTCATGGCTACAGGGTGCATATATTTGCATTTTTTGTCGAACTTACATTCCTTCTTAGGTTTTTACATATTTTTGGATGCAGATCTCTGCAATCATCCCCATAGCCATTCTAAGTATGCACATTTACCCCATATATTCATAGTTTTGGACATACCCTTAGGATGGTTTGTAGTAACATCTTTCTCCAAATCTGCAATTCCCTCTTTTCAAAAGGTTGCAGATTTTGTCTTTCTTGTCTTTATTTTTTTTCCTCTTTCCCGTCATTGTGTAGATCTGGGTAGAGCCTCTTCGGGATTTGCTTTTCTGTTGTCATAATCGTAATTATTTCTTCGTAGTATGCTGCTTTATTGCCTCATATGTAGTATCAATGAGTATCTCTGCATCCATACTTTTATCTTGTTCTTGTTTTCCTTATTTTTTTGTCATGTCATTTCATTTTTGTTTACTTCTCTTCCGTTTTCCTCTTCTTCTTTTTCTTCTTCTTCTTCCTCTTCCTCTTCTTCTTCATCCTCAAACTATTTGTACATTCAATCTTGATTTAATAACATTGTCTATCCATGATAGACAGTGAACAAAAAATTCTTGTATCTTTTCTCAAATCTTGCATTACTCAGCACACTGTGGATGGGTCGGAATGTTGCATGCAGCACATTTTCTGATTAGGTTTTGTGGATTGACTATGCTATACCAAAACTTACACAGTTTGCGTGCTTTTGCATTCTTTTTCCTAATGCCATCAATTAGGATATTCACAAGATTCACCTTATCATTTTCTTTGTCGGAATATGTTGGTTTATGTATATTTTCTTTATGAGTCTCTTGACCACTTGGATTTTTATTTGGAACTTCTTCAATATTTTCAAGATGTTTTTCATTAGATTTGTTCCAGTTTGAAGGATTATATCCTTCTAATATATCTATGAATGCTTTTCTTTTTTTGTATCTTTTTGGTTTTAGGACTGTTGCTGATTTCCATAGATGAGAAATGCCAGTTCCCTTCCTGCTACCTCATCGTATTGCGAATCTGCCAAGCAAGCTAAATTATTTTTACGCCACCTTTTCCCGCAGTTGGAACTTACTGCCATCTTGTTCTTGATTTCAGTATTACACTTGTTAAACTAACTTAGAAGACGCTTTATCCTACTATTTTCACACTAATCTTATCACCGAATAGTTCACGAACACTTCTAGATATTTCTCAAATTCTAGTCGTATGTTAAACTTGTGATATCTGTTGATTTAATCTGACTTCACGCGGGGTACGTCTCACCAAGCAAGATGGCTTACTACGAGAGAGAGAGAGAGAGAGAGAGTCAAAAAAGTGCTTAGGCAAAAGTCAAAATTCTATATTTCATTGAAGATAGTTATTACATACATATCAGTGTTGCCATTTTTTCACAATTTTTTCTCGTTTAAAAAAAAAGGGAGAGAGAGAGAGAGAGAGAGAGAGAGAAGAGAGAGAGAGAGAGAGAGAGAGAG
The DNA here is from genome assembly GCF_015104395.2 of Macrobrachium nipponense. Taxonomy (NCBI): domain Eukaryota; kingdom Metazoa; phylum Arthropoda; class Malacostraca; order Decapoda; family Palaemonidae; genus Macrobrachium; species Macrobrachium nipponense. The sequence goes on along the minus strand of NC_087203.1, from coordinate 115,812,142 downwards.
ATTTTCTTGGTAGGAAAAGAAAGTAAAAGAATATCATAAGAGAGAGAGAGAGAGAGAGAGAGATGAGAGGAGAGAGAGAGAGAGAGAGAGAGAGATAATCCTCAGACATTTTCTGGGTAATACAGGAAAGTAAGAATATTATCGAGAGAGAGAGAGAGAGAGAGAGAGAGAGAGAGAGAGAGAGAGAGAGACTCATTCCGAGGCAGGTAAAGACAACTCCTGGACAATATTTCCGAGTGGGATTCATCGTCTTGAGAGAAAGAGAAGACCCTTCTCCTCAAGGCAATGTGAACCACGCAACCCTACTTATCAAATTGAAATTTTTCGGAAGGGAGGAGGAGGAGGAGGAGGAGGAGGAGGAGGAGGTGGCGGCATTAGGGGTTGCTTGGTTGTTGCTGATCTGGAGAAGGGGGGGGGGGGGGCTGGGGTGGTCCCTCGAGTTGTATGTACCTTGAGAAAGAGACTAGGACGAGATATGTTGAAGAGATATAGAAGACATGTAGGAGACATGTAGGAGAGATATAGAAGACATGCTGGAGAGATTTAGAAGACATGTTGGAGAGACGTAGAAGACATGTTGGAGATGTAGATGTGTAGGGGAGATGCTGAACGGTGTCGGAGATATAAGAGAGATATAGGGGAGAAGATGTTGGAGACTTGTTGGAGACTTGTAGGAGAAATGTAAGAGATATGTAGGGGACATGTAATAGAGGTGTTGGAAACATGTTGGAGAGATGTAAGAGACATGTTGGAGAGTTGTAGAAATGTATGAGAAGTATTAAGAAAGATATAGGAGAAATGAAGGAGAGAGTTAGGACAGGCGTAGGAGAGATCTAGGTGACATGTAGAAGAAATGTAGGAGACATGTAGGAAATATGTAGGAAAATGTAGGAAACATGCAGGAGACATGTAGGAAACATGTAGGAAACACGTAGGAGAGGAAATCGGGAAGAAGAGACGGGTTTGAAAGATATTTTGGTAATGAGAGATGAATGGATGATGATGATGATGATTGCGTTGGAGATGATAATATATAACTTTTTTTTTTAGTCTCTCTAGTCTCTCAGTTTTAGCGCCTGTTGTTATTATTAATTATAAATAAATTTATTTATTTAGCTGTTTATTTGTTTATTTATATATTTATAGGGGCTGGTAGTTCATTTATCTGTGTATTTATTTATTTATTTATTTATATATTTCTAGAAAATATATTTATTTATTCATTTACCTGTTTATTTATTAAGTCTTTTGAGGCTGGTAGTGGTAGTGGGCACGATGCCCAAGAAATGAATTGCAAGATTCGCGTCGCAGCATCCAGCATCCCAGAGAGAGATTCCTACGCTCTCTTTGTGTGTGTGTGTGTTTACCAATCCCCTCCCGCCCCCCTGAAAGCCCCAGGGGAGGGGGGAGAGGGCGCTACGCCTTATACCCCATGTGTGCCATCGACATAAATTACTCTAAACCCTTGTTAGTGCGATGAAAGAGAATTACTTGTAGGAATCACCACGGAAAACATAAAACTTGTAAATGGGTGCCGAGAGGAGGAGGAGGAGGAGGAGGTGGAGGTGATGCTAAATAACCGCCTCAACCCCTCCCCCCTCCCCCCCCAAGCCCTCTGAGAAAATCCCTCATTCACATTTTCGAGTTTAAGTACGAGCCCTCGAATAATTTATGGGTGGAAGGTAGGTGCGTGTGTTGGGTGGGGGAGGGGGAGAAATCTGTGTGGAGAAGTGGGTGGTGGTTTAGGGGGTGGGAGAGGGGGATGCTGTGAAAGTGTGGGAGGGGGTTGGTTTGGAGGAGGATTGAGAGGGGAGGAGGTTTGGGGAAGGTAGGAGAGATGGGAGGAGGGCGGGAGGGTGTGTGTGTGTGGGGCGGATTCAAAAATGGAACAGAAAAGGTATATAGCATGGTGGGTGGGGTGGCCGGGTGGGGAGGTGGGATGGATGTGTGGGGGGGGTATTATGGGGGAGAGGTAGGATGGGTGTGGGGTATTATGGGGGAGAGGTGGGGTGGGGGGCATATAGAAAGGATAAGAAAAAGGAGGCCCTGGATATTATGATTGTTTAATTCAAGAAACGCGAGAGAAAGTGGCGAGGAGGGAGGGAGGGAGGGAGGAAGGGAAGGGGGAGATGTGTTTGAAATCCCACCCTTCCCCCTCCCCCTCCCCCATCCAAAATATACGGTGATTGAAACCCACCACTACCACCACCACCACCACCAGCCAGCTACTGTTACTAGATTAGCCTTAAAAAGACAAAAAAAAAGACGAAAAAAAAGAGAAGGGGAAAAATGAAATTAAAGCAAATGTTGAGAAAGAATGATTCCAATGGCCGCCATATCTTCAGGTACTGTGATTTCGCCGGGAAGACGCGAGTTTCTTCTCTCTTTTTAAAATATCATTAGCTCTCCGAGATCTCTGGTTATGGTTGTGGCCACTGACGGGGCCTAGAGAAGAAGGGAAGTAAAATGAAGTATGTTTGTTTATTTATTTATTTATTTTTATCCACGGTTTGACATCCGCCATGTTTGTTTTATAATATGACAGGTCAGCAAACCGGCGCTGCCCGGGAAAACTATGAATGACAGCTGATAAATCTCTCTCTCTCTCTCTCTCTCTCTCTCTCTCTCTCTCTCTCTTCTCTTTTCCTGTTAAAATTAGTAGCACAAGATCTTCAGAAAGTTTTCTGGTACTTGTTTTATTCCAATATATTTATTCAGCCAGCCAATTGGACATTATATCTCATTATATCCTGAAGTTATCTTTTTTCTGTAGACCTATGATATGCGGTTTTAGTGTACGATAGAATATACCGAACATATTCCTTAATTTTTATATAAATAATTTGACATAGTGTACGATAGAATATACCCAAGATATTCCTTATGTTCTTTTATAATTAATTTGACATAATTGTTAAAGTACGTTCTCGGGGTCTTGAGACTTCTCCTTTCTTTCGTGAATGTAATTCTTATAAAGATTCTTTTACTTAAAAAACAGTTTTTTTACAGTGATTTACGAGATTAATTGACGGTCACTGTCGATTTTTGTGTCCTGGTTTTGGTCAGTGTAGACGACTATATTTACTAATGTATATAGTATTTATTTTGTATATTTTCGTGTAGAATGTTATTCATAGGTTGCGTTGTTGCCTGTGTACAATATTTAATTACTTGTTTTCTCCTGCAAGTGTTTATGTTAAATAATCTATATATTTCATTCAGTATCTGTTGATTCCATAATGAAAACGAAAAATAGCTGTCTTTAGACCCATAACCCACAAATGTGAATAAATCCTTCCGTCAAGAAAGACTTTTTAAAAAATCAAAGAAAAGCGTCACAAACAAAAGCATACAAACGACTCTATTTCGTCCGTTCCGAAGGACACGTTTCGTCCCACTCAAGCAAATGTATGTTAAAACAATCAAGTAGATGGAAGCTCGCGCGATACCGCGATGAAAATGCACTCTTTCCTTCCTTCCTTCCTTCCCGCCCGTCTCTCCATCCCTGGAGTGGAGGAGACAGCCCGCTCGCGTTCCAGGTGAACAAACACCTTCACATTTTAGGTATGGCGGAGTGTTTGTGTATGTGTTTGTGTGTGTGGAACAGCTTCCAGCCTCTGATCATCTGATCGTCATCTTCCAGAATTAGGGTTCGGAGTCGCGCTGTGTAGAGAAACAAGACGAAACCAGTGTCTAGACCGTCTGGGTCTATGAACCAGGAGGAAACGAGATCCGTGTGCGGTCTAGACCAGAAGAAATCGTGGTCCTAGACCATGTATAGGTAACAAACTAGAAGAAATCATGATGTTAGAACGTGGCTTAGACCATGTAGGTTTACAAACTAGAAGGCTACGCGGTCTACACCATGAGTTTCTCTACGAGGAGAAACCACGGTCTAAACCAAGGAGAGACTACGACTAGACCAATGGTTTATAAACCAGTTGAAATCACAGTCTAGCCCAAGGGCTTATAAACCAGGAGAAACCACAGTCTAGACCATGTCGGTCTATAAACCAAAAGAGACCAAGGTCTAGAGCGCCTCTTCGACTCGAGGAAGGCCAGCCATCTTAGGCTTCATACACCGTGACAACCCCCCTTTTTTTTATATATCCTGGAAAGGATAGAAGTACCAGCCATTGCCGTAGGTTCGGAAAACGTCCCCCCCCCCCCCCCCCCCCCCCCCCCCCCCCCCGCCGCCGCCCCACACACTCCCCCTTCTTCTCCGTTGATCATCGTGCGTGAAAACAATAATTGTCCGTACTAGACGAGATGAGGAGGAGGTAGGAGGAATAGGAGTAGTTGGTGCGGAGTGGCGCTTCTTCGCGCCATCTGCTTCGCCCTTCTCCCTCGTCAGTAACAGTCGTGGAGGAAAAGACGGAGGAGGAGGGCGGAGGGGTAGTAGGAGGGGGAGGAGGAGAAGGTGAAGGAAGGGAGGGAGGGAGGGAGGGAGGAGGGGGTGGGGGTGGGGGTGGGGGGAGGGAGGGGGAGGGGGGAAGTTTGCATAAAAGTTCGGCGCGCATTAGTCTAATAAACCCTTAAATCAAAACTGGTCGGGCCTTTAGCCTTGAAGAAGGAGAGAAAATGTGTTAGGGAAATGAATTTAGAGATGAAATTTATCTTTTTCTTTTTTTTTTCCTCATCTCCCTCTTCTTCTTCTTCTTCTTTCCAATTTTTCTTGTTTATTATTTATATGTAGCTGGGAAGGGGGGGCGGGCGGTGTGTGGAGAGAGTGAGAGAGAGAGAGAGAGAGAGAGAGCGAGAGAGAGAGAGAGAGTTCACTGTTCATCTTGATGATGGTAAAACACGTACAGGTGATGATACTTTTCATCATCTTGGCTGAGTTTTATTGCTCGGTGATTTTATCTCTCTCTCGTGTTCCATATTTCAGAATGCTGAAGTGGAGAAGAAGAAGAAGAAGAAGAAAGAGAGAAGAGAAAAAAAGAATGGTCGTACCTCGGGCAATTTTATAATGCAAACTTTTTTTATCCAGCCTTTTCGAGCATTGAAGGCGTCTATAATCCTTTGTGGAAGTAGGGGCATTCAGCTGGTCCTAATTTTTTTGAATTTCATTTTTTTATTCTGTTTTATTATTATGAAACAGAATGAAATATACGAGACACCGCTGTGTATCGTGTAATCTATGGGAGAAGAATTTATGTATTTTTTTTAACAACTTTTTTTTTTATTATTATTATTAAATGCTTACTTTAGTAATATGTGTAACTTTGTTTGTTTGTGTGTCAGTTTGTTTGCGAATGATTACAAAACAAAAGTATCAAATGATATTGTTTTCTTTGATAGCAATAATGTCTTGGGAGTTTTTTAAGTTATTATTATTATTATTATTATTATTATTATTGTTATTATTATTATTATTATCATTAGTAGTAGTAGTAGTAGTAGTAGTAGTAGTAGTAGTAGTAGTAGTAGTATACTAATGGCAACCCTTTGAAATGAATGACAGAAAACTAATTATTATTATTAATATAATAATAATATTGACCTCTTTATATGAATGATATAAAAAATTATTATTATTATTATTATTATTATTATTCTTATTATTATTATGAAGAATGTTTTCATTCTTTTAAACTTCGGCTCAAAGAATAATACAACCAGTTTAACGAAGAGAGACCAGGCGTCCATTTATGCCCTTAAAGACGGCAGAAGTAACAGGTGTATGCCATTACTCTCTGTCTCCCATTAATTAGGTGACTATAGAACATATATAGCTGGGATAGGTGACTGTAGGATAATACATAGCTGGGATGTCGTTCAGTTGTGTATGTTATGGGAGCGATATTGTGTCTTTTCTACAATTTTTTAAAAAATTTTATCGTCTGTAATGAACGTCATTTTACCAGCTTTTTTCTTTCTTTTTACCCTAGCATTGCCAAGTACAATCTTATGTGCAGCTGAGTTCATATTTGAATTGCTCACTAAAGTTAGAACTTTATATATATATATATATCTATATATATATATATAATATATATATATATATATATATATATATGAAAATAATTATCACATCGAACCGTGATCCATTTATATATCAATTCAAGCTAACAGATGTCCTTTAATATCTAAATTCACTTTACCTCCCAAATGATATATTTTTCATATATGTACCGAAGGGGAATTTTTTAATTGATAATAATTTCGTCCCCCCCATGGATCGAACCACCGTCCAAGTGGACGGGGACGAAATACAGGACAGTCAGTGACGCTATCCAATCAGCCAACAGAGACGCTTATAAGTTCATATCGATTCTGACCTTACAAAATCACCTCGATCTGGATGCTTTCGTAATTAGAATCGATATGGAACCCCGTCTACCATGTTGGCCAATTCGAGCGTTTGACAGCACGTAGCCTTTTGTTATGGAATAATTATCACATCGAACCGTGATCCATTATATATCAATTCAAGCTACAAATGTCCTTTAATATCTAAATTCACTTTACCTCCCAAATGATATATTTTCATATATGTACCGAAGGGAATTTTTTTGTAAAGGTCAGAATCGATATGAACTTATAGCGTCTCTGTTGGGCTGATTGGATAGCGTCACTGACTGTCCTGATTTCGTCCCCGTCCACTTGGACGGTGGTTCGATCCCATGGGGGACGAAATTATTATCAATTAAAAAATTCCCCCTTCGGTACATTATATGAAAAATATATCATTTGGGAGGTTAAAGTGAATTTAGATATTAAAGGACATTGTAGCTTGAATTGATATATATATATATATATATATATATATATATATATATATATATAATATATATATTTATAATATATATATATATACACACTATAAAACTATATGTCAAACACATATATATATATATATATATATATATATATATAATATATTATTATATATATACACATATAAAATATGTAAACACACATATATATATATATATATATATATATATATATATATATAATATGTATATATTTGTAATACTACATATTATCATGTCTCTCTGCATCCAATAATGTAGTCATGGCGTGAAAGCTTCCGAGTACAGACGGAATTATTCACGTGACTGTTTCACATTCATACGCGTATCTCTGCATGTTAATGGTTATCATCATTTGATGTCAGGAAAAACACGCATACGGCTAAAGTTAGACACAAGTTTGCCGTCACATCCACATTTATTCATTATAAGCTTCTTTCCTTTGAGTGGCGGTGAATCTGTCATAAAAGATTGTTAAAAATCGTCCTGAGGAGTCTCTTGGTCAGTTAAATGCTTTCTTGGTAAAAAACACGTGAGAGGTTTGTCGCATACATGTCACAAATAAGTTGAGAATAAGTTGACAACAAGTTGAGAACAAGTCCACAATAGGTTGAGAATAAGTCTACAACAAGTTGAGAATAAGTACACGACAGGCTTAGAATAAGACAACGACTGGCTGAGAATAAGTCAACGACTGATTAAGAACAAGTCAATGGCAGCAGGGTGAACAAGTCAACAACAGGTTGAGAACAGGTCACCAACAACTGAAAACAAAGGCAGGTTGAAAACAAGTCGACAGTTTGATAACAAGTCAATAGCACATTGAGAATAAGTCACTGACACATTGACAGGTTGAGAATAAGTCAATGACAGATTGAGAGTATGTCAATGAAAGTTTGAGAACAAGTCAGTGAGAGTTTCAAAACGATTCAGTGACAGGTTGAAAACAGGTCACCGACAAGCTGAAAACAATGGTTGAGAACTAGTCAACCACTGTATATAAGTTTAGAACGAATTTCTGGCAAATATTGGAATTATCATTTAAAACATTGTTTAAGATAATTACAAATCGTTGATTTGTATCGAACCTGTTTGTGATTTGTGTGCGATAAGTTGCCGACGTGTGTTTTTATTCTCGGGCATTCCACTGATGGGTTAGAGATGTGTATTTCTGGTGATAGAAGTTCACCCTCGAGGTGGTTCGGAAGGCACGTCAAGCCGTTGGTCCCGTTGCTGATTAACCAATAGTTCCATGCAACGTAAAAACACCATACAAACAAACAAACAAACCCACGTGTGTTTTAGACAAGATTTACTGGTAGGAATTGAGACAGACGTTGCAGAGACTTGTTCAGGAATGAAAGAAAGTACATTTGGAACTGAAATTTATGCTCTCGATCAGTAATATATAATATAAGAAGTACTCCATTCTTTTGCTCAGCAAAGTGTCTCGACTTTCCACCAAATAGGGATTCGTCCACGACTGACCGACAGAACTGTTCGGAATAATACATTCTTTAATGACAATCCCAGCACGGGGTCAGGGCAGAAGCAATTGTGTGTAAGAATTCTTTCAGTCACCAAATGTGACGGTATATAACTTCCGCGTGCGCTCACGTCCTTGTCAGAGTACAGTTTAAAAAGAAGAATTTTTATATTTTTTGTGTCGCCGTCATTATTTGCCGGAATGGAAGAGGTATATATATATATATTATATATATATATATATATATATATATATATATATATATATATATATATGTGTGTGTGTGTGTGTGTGTGTGTGTGCTTGTGTGTGAGGGAGCTAGCATCTCTCGAAATGGACTGGTAATTATTTTAGCAGCGCGGTAATTAGAAATGGTAGGACAGCTTTTGGATGGCACCAGGGTCCTTTTGTGAAGTTGGCGTTTCTAAGGTATGCAAGGGGGGGGGGGGGGGGGGTGGGGGGGGGGGGGGGGGGGGTAGGAGGGGTTATGGTATTCATCTTAAGCGGAATGGTCAGGAGCTGTTGTTGCTCTGTATATAATTTGTTGGAAGGAGGATGTTTTATATAATTTAATGTTGTTTTATTATTCATATTATAAATTACTATATAATATATATATAATAATTATATATATATATATATATATGTATATATATATATTATATATTTTGATATATATATATATATAATATATAATATATATATATATATATATATATATATATATATATATATATATATATATATATATATATATATATATTCACTCATTGACGAATAGAACAGTAAGCAATGTAAACATTATTTTCCCAATTCCGAAAATAAAAAAAAAATAAGAAAAAGAAAAACAAAACCAAAGATAACTTGGTAGATAGGGAGGGGGTGAGTTGGGGTTGAGGCAGATTCAGTGAATGGGGATTGTGGTAAGGGACGGGGGGAGGGGAGGAGGGGCCGTTTAGGAAAAGGATATATATTATAGTTGAAAATCGAAGTGGTAGGAAGTAGTACCATTTCGACATCGATTCTGTTCCTTGAGAGAGAGAGAGAGAGAGAGAGAGAGTAAGTTAGATCCACATTGGGAACACCAGGTACAACTTTATCTTCTCTTAAACTTTCTTCTCCTCTTTATCAGATCTTCCTCCGTCGATTTATTCTACTTTTTTTTCCCTACCGATTTACTAACTCATCTACTACGGCCTTACGGCCGTGTCCGTGTGAATGTATGTATGGTGTGTGTGTGTGTATGTGAGTACGTTCGTTCTCAAGACATGGATTTATCCTCAGTTGGAATTCCACAGGGATAATTACTTCGTCTTTTATCTCCTCCTCCTTCTCCTCCTTTTTCGATCCTCAGGGAAATGTACAATTTATTATTATAATTTTTTTTTTTACTCTGTTTTTTTTTATTTGGAATTCCGATTTTGGAATCACGGTGAAAACGTGCCGTGAGATTTAGGGAATTCGGATGATTAGGAACCACCGCTGCGTATATGATGACCACGCGCACGTGCGCTAGATTTTTATACATTTGTATGCGCGCGCGCGCGCGTGTGTGAAGGATGTACGTGTGTATGTGCGTGTGTCTGTCTCTCTCAGAATTATCCGTCGGCCTTTAAGGAGACGTCTGTTCTTGAATCTTAAATTTCTCCGAATCGTATATTATGTTCTCGAATGTTCTCTTCATAGAAAAAAAAAACACTTTTTTCCATATGGTAAGCGAAAATGGCCTGAAGATTCATTCCCCGTTCTTTAAAACTTCCGAAAATTCTACGAGAAAGATATAATTTGTAGTAATGTTATTATGAACTTCTCGGAAATATATGGAAACCCTCCACTTCTGTCGATTGTCGTATCGTTGTTCTTGGCGTATCCGGTGGTGGGGTATTAAGTTTTTTTTTTATGCGTCTCTCTATCTGTAGTTAAGTGCGCTCACGTACTCACGCACGCAGATATATATATATATATATATATATATATATATATATATATATATATCTATATATATATATATATATATATATATATATATATATAAGCGAATACCACAGAACGATAGCAGAAATCCAAGCGCTTCCTCGACAATGTCTTAGTAAAGCGAAAGCGCTTGGATTTCTGCCTATCATTTTCCTGTGGTATTCGCTTTATTTAATGAATTCACGTGCGTCTCTGGGACTGGGATATATAATATATATATATATATATATATATATATATATATATATATAGATATATATAATATATATATATATATATATATATATATATATATATATATATATAATATACATAATTTATATACACACACACACACATATATATATATATATATATATATATATATATATATATATATACATATCATACATATATATATATATATATATAAAGTTAGAAGCCACGAAGGAAAGTGAAACAGTGGAGTAGCTCCAAGATCAAGATCTTGAAATTTGAGATTAAGTATTAGTTGTGGTGCACGATATTTAAATTTTCCTTATTAGTTTTCAAGTTTTTTTTATATGATTTCTAGTCATAATCCCTATTTAAATGATTTGTTTAGGTATCGTTGGATTAATTCAAGATAAGAAATATCTTGATTATTATATAAAACATTTTCTCAATTATTTAAGATTAAGTATTATTTCGGATTTGTCTTTATTATTATTTATATTTTCTCAATTATTTAAGGTTAGTTAAGTTAGGCGTATTTGTTTGTGGTATTTAAATAACCTTGTGGTTTTGAAGTGTATGTGAAATCTATTCATAATTGTGATTTTAAATCATTATATATTTAGGGATCGTAGGAGTAATAAGAGATGTGAGATATCTTTATTATTATATACATTTTCTCAATTATTTAAGTATGATTTCGGGTGTGTGGTATTTAAATTTCCTTGTGGTTCTCGAAGTTTCATATCTGAATTCTATAGTCATAATCCTTATTTAAATCTTTATTTATATAGTCATCGAAAAGATTTGAAATGTCTTATTATTATAATGTATTTTCTCAATTATTTAAATATTATTTTGGGTGTGTGGTATTTAAATTTCCTTGAGGTTTTTGAAGTTACATATGTGAATTCTAGTCATAATCCTTATTTAAATCCTTCTTTATTCAGGCATCGTAGGAGTAATAAAAATTTGAAATATCTATTATATATATATATATATAAATATATATATATATATATATATATATATATCTATATATATATATATATATATTCTCAATTATTTAAGTATTACTTGGGGTGTGTGGTATTTAAATAACATTGTGGTTCTCGAAGTTTCATATCTGAATTCTAGTCATGATCCTTATTTTAATCCCTATTTATTTAGGCATCGAAAATTTTTTATATATCTTTATTATATATATACATAAACTTTCTCAGTTATTTAAGTATTATTTGGGGTGTGTTGTATTTAAATAACATTGTGGTTCTCGAACTTTCATATCTGAATTCTAGTCATAATCCTTATTTAAATCTTTATTTATTTTGGCATCGAAAAGATTTGAAATATCTTTATTACTATATATATTTTCTCAGTTATTTAAGCATTATTATTTGGGGTCTGTGGTATTTAAATTTCCATGTGGTTTTTGAAGTTTCATATCTGAATTCTATAGTCATAATCCTGATTGAAAACGCCTAAATGAAACTGTTATATGCACCCAATGCAATATAAAACAATTCATATTCTCCTTAAGCTTACGAACACTTGCCGGCGGGCATATGCCTTTAATAGCTTCTGGGTCATTAAGACGAGCCATTCCGATGCCCATTTAAAAAGCCCGAAAGCAGTTGCAAAGCCCGAATTTTTATTGCATGTTGCATAGTCGGGATAATAGAGAGAAGAATGAAGAGACCTCACCCTCTTACAGATGCCATTTTTACGAATAATGATCAGAAGAATGGGGGCGCCCTTTTAACGACGTGCTATTGCCTTCGACTTTTATATAGTATTCTCTAATTTCGCTCTGGCGAATGTCTGTGCGTGCGCGCGCGCCTGATCCAAGCAAA